>NC_048592.1:33764276-34064276 GCF_013265735.2 Oncorhynchus mykiss | reverse complement strand
TTTAAAGTTATACAGTAGCCTATGTGAAATGTCTTGCCTACTAATTACTAAACAACATACTGTGTACTAATCATACTACATACTAGATAGCACGCACCGTTTAATAAAAACACATTCAGAAAGCAACAAATATCAACACACTACTTATCCGTACTGAGAAGGCTTCATCTAATGTGCAATAGCGATTGTACCCCTCCCTTGGTTTATTTTTGTAGAGTGCGTCCCCTATTCTGATCATCAGCTGTTGTCAAACACACTTGTTGAGAAGACGATTCTCTTCCTCAATAGGGTGCAGTGAATTCTACTAGATGAATGGCCAAATGAGTATGACATCCTGGCATTTAAGCTTACTCGATGTTTGAAATTTCAACATACTATAAAACTCTCTATTCACATACACTGAAGCCTATTATCTAGAATGCAAGTGCAGGTATTCGGTCATCGGCATTTGTTTTAAATGCTAGGATGTCATTCACATTTCGGCTAAGAATTCACTGCATGCTATTGTGGAAGAGAATCAGTTTTTCAGACCCAGGTGTGTTTTACAACATCTGCAAATAAGATCAGGGGACGTGCTGTACCAAAATGAACGTATGGCAGTAAACAACGCAATTGGGCATTAGATCAGGTTCCCAACCCCAGTCCTCCAGTAACCCCAACAGCACACATTTTAGTTGTAGCCCCGGACAAAAACACCTGATTAACACCTGTCAAGGGCTTGATGATTAGATGACAAGTAGAATAAGGTGTACTTGTCTGTGGGCCACAGAAATATGGTCCTACTTCTGGTTGTACTTGAGGACCAGAATTGGGGAACACTGCATTAGATGACACATTATCCTGGTATGTATGATCCTGGTATGTATGAGCCTAGTATGTATGTATGATCCTAGTAAGTATGGTCCTAGTATGTATGAGCCTAGAATGTTTGATCCTAGATGCTAGTATGTGTGATCCTAGTATGTATAATCCTAGTATGTATGGTCCTAGTATGTATGATCCTAGTATGTATAATCCTAGTATGTATGGTCCTAGTATGTGTGATCCTAGTATGTATAATCCTAGTATGTATGGTCCTAGTATGTATGATCCTAGTATGTATGGTCCTAGTATGTATGATCCTAGTATGCATGATCCTAGTATGTATGATGCTAGTATGTATAATCCTAGTATGTATAATCCTAGTATGTATGGTCCTAGTATGTATAATCCTAGTATGTATGATCCTAGTATGTATGGTCCTAGTATATATGAGCCTAGAATGTTTAATCCTAGATGCTAGTATGTGTGATCCTAGTATGTATGATCCTAGTATGTATGGTCCTAGTATATATGAGCCTAGAATGTTTAATCCTAGATGCTAGTATGTGTGATCCTAGTATGTATGGTCCTAGTATGTATGGTCCTAGTATATATGGTCCTAGAATGTTTAATCCTAGTATGTGTGATCCTAGTATGTATAATCCTAGAATGTTTGATCCTAGATCCTAGTTATATTTGTTGCTTACTGCATTCATGTTTTACTTAACAGTACATTAGAAATAGTATTTAGTATGATTACATATTTCGTACACACCCATTGCCTTCCTGGCCTGTACTAGCAGCCGCTGCCTTGCTTTTATCTGTTGATTTCATCTGTTTAACTTTTATGTCCGTGACTGTGCTTTATATATCCTGACGCTATTTCTGTCTTTGTGCTGTTCAAACCAGAGAATAAAAGACAAAAGAGACATATATCAACACATCTGTTAAGGATTGATTTATTTCATTCAGTTCACAACAGTTCCCAAATCTCAATGTCTTGTTGTCCAGGGGCATGTCTGAATACCCATTCTTGCATTCTAAATATTTAGACTCTGATTGGGTGTGTGAAAATAAACGTTCTCTGTGAAATGCATAGTACACTATGTGAAATGCATAGTAGACTATGTGAAATGTATAGTAGACTATGTGAAATGCATAGTAGACTATGTGAAATGCATAGTAGACTATGTGAAATGCATAGTAGACTATGTGAAATGCATAGTAGACTATGTGAAATGCATAGTAGACTATGTGAAATGCATAGTAGACTATGTGAAATGTATAGGAGACTGTGACATTTTGCTGTAAAAAAAACAACATTTTGCCTGCCTGCAGACTGCTATATTGGTCCTCTAATACAGGATTATTAAAGGTCCAGTGCACTACAAAAAATAACAATAAAAAATGTTGTTTATAAAAAAACATTTGTTTTCTAATTTTTCAAGGGGTGCTGTAGCACCCTCAGCACCCCTACTTCCTGCAGCTATGGCTGCAGATAACCATCTAATAAAGCATTGCATGGGTTAGGGTTAGGCAATTCTACATGACTGGCGACATTAGCAAAATATGTTTAAGTACAACACAAATAAGAAAATGTCCATGGTTAGAATATAGTTACAATAGGGCATATTTTATATTTTGAATTATTAATAGGCTGACCTTACAGAATATCTTACCACTTCCATCGCGTTCTCTCTCGCTCTGCTTTATAACCAACCTTCTCGAGTGGGTAGAGACGTGCAGAGAGAGGGGCTCTCTAACAGTTTAATGAAATAAGGTTAGTTGTGAAAACATGTCAATATCGATGTTCCCGAACAGATTTGGTTGGTTTTAGATTTTGTGGCTTAAGTGGGCTAGGTCTACTGTCTGTTCAAAAAGAAGATGTGTTCGCACCTGCGCTCTACCGCCTACAACGAGTAATATATTTTGCAAATAATGTTGCATATCTAACATAACAGTGCAATTCTATAACAAGGAAAATAAATCAAATGGGCATATTTAATTATTTTAAATAAATGATGAAGTGCAATACTGGAGAGATGGAGAAAGAGTTGCAGGCTCATCTCTTTCAGAGCAGAGAGAGGGGGAGAGCGATCATAATAGAATCTAATTCTAGTTCTGTGAAAGAGATTGTTACGAATACTCCCTCTCCGGCCTCTAGGTCACCAGGCTGCTGATTATCCCGCACACCTGTCACCATCATTACGACCACCAGCGCATCATGACACTCACCTGGACTCCATCACCTCCTTGATTACCTTCCCGATATCTGTCTCTCCCCTTGGTTCTTTCCTCTGGTGTTATTGACTCTGTTCCATGTCAGTGCGTTGTTCGTTGTGTTGTGTTAATTAATTAAAGATGCACTCCCTGTACTTGCTTCCCGATTCTCAGCGCATTCGTTACAGAGATGGCCTCATACGTCGGTCAAACACGCTCAAACTTAAACCCAGGCCCTGCCCAACCTGAATCTGTTATCACATTATTCCCTGGTGCGGCAGGGTAGCCTAGTGGTTAGAGTGTTGGGCTAGTAACGGAAAGGTTGCAAGTTCAAATCCCCGAGCTGACAAGGTACTAATCCCTCGTCCCCTGAACAGGCAGTTAACCCACTGTTCCTAGGCCGTTATTGAAAATAAGTAAATCCGGATCAGTTAAGTCCTTAACTGACTTGCCATAAGTAAATCAAGCGTGGGTTGAAAATGTACATTTTCAAAATATGTTTTTTAGTGGGCAGGGTAATTAACAAGGAGGAAACTTGATATAGCCCAACTCTGATCGCTTTCCTTTGAATTTTTACAATGTAAACAGTGACAATTATTTGCCATGCCACAGAGGTACTGGATCCAGGCAAATAGGTGCCGGAATTACAGAACAGAGGTTTTTCAAATGTAAAAAAATGAATAAATTACTTATTTACATTTACAAGTATTCAGAACCTTTGCTATGAGACTCGAAATTGAGCACAGGTGCATCCTGTTTCCATTGATCATCCTTGAGATGTTTCAACAACTCTATTGGAGTCCACCTGTGGTAAATTCAATTGATTGGACATTATTTGGAAAGGCACACACCTGTCTATATAAGGTCCCACAGTTGACAGTGCATGTCAAAGCAAAATCAAGCCAGGAGGTGAAAGGAATTGTCCTTATAGCTCCAAGATAGGATGGTGTCGAGGCACAGATCTGGGGAAGGGTACTAAAAAAATGTCTGCAGCATTGAAGGTCCCCAAAACAGTGCCCTCCATCATTCTTAAATGGAAGAAGTTTGGAACCACCAAGACTCTTCCTAGAGCTGGCCAGCAATCGGGGGAGAAGGGCCTTGATCAGGGAGGTGACCAAGAACCCAATGGTCACTCTGACAGAGCTCCGAAGTTCCTCTGTGGATAATAAGATATTACAGTTTTTAATGTCCCGTTGGTAGGGTATACGTGCTTTCAGTTCGTCCCATCTATTTTCCAGCGATTGAACGTTAGCTAGCAGTACGGATGGCAAAGGCAGATTAGCCACTCGCTGCCTGATCCTCACAAGGCATCCCGATCTCTTTGCACTAAATATCAGTTTCTTTCTCCAGCAAATGATGGGGATGAGGGCCTGTTGGGGTGTTTGGAGGATATTCTTCCCGTCCGACTCATTAATTAAAGAAACAGTATTTGTCCAATTCGAGGTGAGCAATCGCTGTTCTGATGTCCAGAAGCTCTTTTCGGTCATAAGAGATGGTAGCAGCAACATTATGTACAAAATAAGTTACAAACAAGAGAAAACAAACAAAATAGGATGGTTGGTTAAGAGCCAATGAAACGGCAGCCCTACTCGGCACCAATACAAGACGGCACCATCACAGTGAGTGAGTTAGCTGTTTCTGTCTGAAAATCTTTTGGTATGACATACCGTCCAGTATATATTCGGGAAAGTATTCAGACCCGTTGACTTTTTCCACATTTTGTTACATTACAGCCTTATTCTAAAAAATATTAAATAAAAATCCTCACAATACCTCATAATGACAAAGTAAAAACAGGTTTTTAGACATTTTTTGCTAAAATAAAACAGAAATACCTTATTTGCATAAGTATTCAGTATTCTCGTTAACAGTGCCCCTGTGTGTAACAACCTCTCCTGGCTCTTTCATATGTAACTGTGGCTACTATCTCCACATCATTCTCAATGTATAATGTCTATCCATAACATTCAACTTTTATCATTGAAATACTGTAGCAGATGGTTTGGTTAGTATCAGTACTGCCTTCCTGTTAATCTGTAGGCTACTGTCAGTCCCGACCTAGAAATGCCTTGTGTTTTCTGGATCAGTGGTATTGACAGTGTTCCTGGAGTAGGTGGTGTTGTGGCGTGGGTTCTCGGGTCCACCATGGTAGGGATGGACCATTTTATAACAACACTACATAGTATCCAACATGCAGTATTTACAACATTTTACTCCAAGGATGTATAGACAAAAATGTGAAAGATGTATTTTAAATATACAGCTGTTTTCCAGATAAAGCCACCGAAAGGTATTGCTTATTATACAATAAGTATTCCCTGTTATGCAAGAAACAGTTATTTTGCCACTCAAAACTTTCAGCACACCATCCAGGTTTCTCTGGTTACTGGTGCCACCTTGTGGAGGAAGCATTTCATTGTGAAGGTGGGTTTACAGTCTTGATATACCTGGAGACAGTTTGGAATTCTGTCTTTACAGTTTTGTTTTGGGTATGAAGGGCCTAGCTAGATCTACTTAGCCTGCTCAAATCACTTCAGAGTAACATCAAACCAAGTCATTTAGCTAATGTGTGTACAGTATATGCCCAATATTAATCAAATATGCTATTTATTTGAATTGTACATTAATAACCATTTACGTTTTACAATTATATTTTGTTGTTGTTGAACAATGTTTACCAAACACCTCTCAATATCTTCAACTGGAAAGGGCCAGAATGTTTGGTATGTCATTTATTTTTTAACTGCAAGGTATTTAAATGAGCTGGGTTTAATTCAATGTGCTGACATGGGTATGCAATTTAATGTATGTCAGGTGGAGAACATTCAGTCTTGTTGTTATTCTGATTACAAATCAAGATCAAGTTAGTGGTTTGTAAAGATATTCACCTTGTAGATTGAAGTCTCTCCACAACTCCACAAAATGAATTGTCATTTTAACACGTAGGAAGCTGCAACTTTCACTTTCACATTTATCTGTCACAGTGCAGACATTTTAACGATGAAATGGCGGACTCTGCATCATTCAGAGACGAAGGTAAGAGCAGTAAAACCTCAACAATATATATATTGGCCTGATGTTCACCAAATCTTGTAACGTGTCATTCATATTGTTGGCTAAATTTCTAGCTCAATTTGCCAAACTGGCAAAATATTCTTTTTTGCGGCTCATATTGGGCAATTGCTCTTCGTCTAGTATGGCCTACAACACCCTATGCTGTATCTTTGGGAAATAATTTACAGGAAATAAAACCGCGGTTCTGGAGCAGGCAGCATATTATTGTTTTCCAGTTTAATTATAAAAATGTAATACCTGAATGTTAATAATCTAATTAATGACACGAATCTGTGTCGGAACTGATATTATTGTCACGGGTCTCGCCCCCTGCACCATTCTGATCCAAAAGAGTTGGGTTAAATGCGGAAGACACAGGAACGCATTAAGTTGTGCAACTGAACAGGGTTTCTTTCCTGTGTAAGTCGCGCACAGTACGATCCCTTCCCTGCCTGCTGGAGCAGCAACTCTCTCCCTCTTCGAGCTTTAACAGCTACGGTTAATGAAGTCCACATGCGATAATGTTCAATAGGCATGACTTACACTTCACATTTGCAACATAGTTGGGAGTTAAATTGTTGGCAAAATTGACTTTGTTGCATAATCACTGTTAAAAGATCAATCATGAATTAATTAATTGGAGTACCGATTGCAATATAGTACAGTAACCGTGGCCTAGCTAGTTGGCTGTGGCTGCAGTGCCATGGTCTGGATTGTGGAAGAAGCGGCAAGGGTACAGACAAGGTTGCCAGGTCAAGTTCAAATTTGTAGCCCAACTGACCCCTGAAAACTAAATGAATATACAAATATATACAAAAATAAGACCCATAAATATCAAAAATAAGTAACAAAGACAAATAGAAACAAATTGTAGTATATAAATACAAATTAAAAAGATAATCTAATTATTACACTATTACCTTGTTGCTAACAAAACACACAAATAAAACTAAATTGCACAAATCCTATAATCACACAAATACACAAATAGAATAACACACTTATAAAGAAGAGAACCTGATTATTACACTATTGCACTGCAAACAAGAAACACCCAATCTAAATTGCACAACTAATTACATTACTAATTGCATTAGTACTGTGTAAAGTTAGAGGTGCGCTATTTGATAGATTCCCACACTCCCGCTGCCTCGAGCTTCCAGTGGGGAGACCTGAGGTCAACCTACCCAGGCATAGATGCTTGTAATGTTCAACTGTTTGAGTCATGGTGATAAGACTGACATAACATCATGACACCCCTTCAAGTCAACACCTACAGTACCTCATCATGTATACTCCAAATGCCAATTTGGAAAAGCAATTTCCAAACACCTGAAGGTACCACGTCATCTGTACAAACAATAGTATGCAAGTATAAACACCATGGGACCACGCAGCCGTCATACCGCTCAGGAAGGAGACGCGTTCTGTCTCCAAGAGATTAATGTACTTTGGTGCGAAAAGTGCAACTCAATCCCAGAACAAGAGCAAAGGACCTTGTGAAGATGCTGGAGGAAACAGGTACAAAAGTATCATTACCCACAGTAAAACAAGTCCTATATCGACGTAACCTGAAAGGCCACTCACCAAGAAAGAGGCCACTGCTCCAAAACCGCCATAAAAAAGCCAGACTACGGTTTGCAACTGCACATGGGGACAAAGATCGTACTTTTTGGAGAAATGTCCTCTGGTCTGATGCAACAAAAATATAACTGTTTGGACTTAATGACCATCGTTATGTTTGGAGGAAAAAGGGGGAGGCTTGCAAGCCGACGAACACCATCCCAACCGTGAAGCACGGGGAGGGGGGGGGGGGGGTCATGTTGTGGGTGGAAGGAACTGGTGCATTTCACATGGCATCATGAGGGTGGAAGGTTATGTGGATATAGTGAAGCAAATAAAATAAAATCAAATTTATTTATATAGCCCTTCGTACATCAGCTGATATCTCAAAGTGCTGTACAGAAACCCAGCCTAAAACCCCAAACAGCAAGCAATGCAGGTGTAGAAGCACGGTGGCTAGGAAAAACTCCCTAGAAAGGCCAAAACCTAGGAAGAAACCTAGAGAGGAACCAGGCTATGTGGGGTGGCCAGTCCTCTTCTGGCTGTGCCGGGTGGAGATTATAACAGAACATGGTCAAGATGTTCAAATGTTCATAAATGACCAGCATGGTTGAATAATAATAAGGCAGAACAGTTGAAACTGGAGCAGCAGCACGGCCAGGTGGACTGGGGACAGCAAGGAGTCATCATGTCAGGTAGTCCTGGGGCATGGTCCTAGGGCTCAGGTCCTCCGAGAGAGAGAAAGAGAGAAGGAGAGAATTAGAGAACGCACACTTAGATTCACACAGGACACCGAATAGGACAGGAGAAGTACTCCAGATATAACAAACTGACCCTAGCCCCCCGACACAAACTACTGCAGCATAAATACTGGAGGCTGAGACAGGAGGGGTCAGGAGACACTGTGGCCCCATCCGAGGACACCCCCGGACAGGGCCAAACAGGAAGGATATAACCCCACCCACTTTGCCAAAGCACAGCCCCCACACCACTAGAGGGATATCTTCAACCACCAACTTACCATCCTGAGACAAGGCTGAGTTTAGCCCACAAAGACCTCCGCCACGGAGCAACATCTCAAGACATCAGTCAGGAAGTTAAAGCTTGGTCGCAAATGGGTCTTCCAAGTGGACAATGACCCCAAGCATACTTCCAAAGTTGTGGCAAAATGGCTTAAGGACAACAAAGTCAAGCTATTGGAATTGGCCATCTTAAAGCCCTGACCTCAATCCTACAGAAAATTTGTGGGCAGAACTGAATAATTGTGTGCGAGCAAGGAGGCCTACAAACCTGACTCAGTTACACCAGCTCTGTCAGGTGGAATGGGCCAAAATTCGCCCAACATATTGTGGGAAGCTTGTGGAAGGCTACCCGAAACGTTTGACCCAAGTTAAACAAAAAATGTTTTACCCCCTTTTTCATGGTATCCAATTGGTAGTAGTTACAGTCTTGTCTCATCGCTGCAACTCCCGTACGGACTCAGGAGAGACAAAGGTCGAGAGCCAAGAGTCCTCTGAATCACAACCCAACCAAGCCGCACTGCTTCTTGACACAATGCACATCCAACCCGGAAGTCAGCCTCACCAATGTGTGATGCTGTACACACCGTACACCTGGCGACCTACTTCTAAACCACTGGGAATATGATGAAAGTAGTAAAAGCTTAAATAAATAAATCTCTCTACTATTATTCTGACATTTTGCATTGTAAAACAAAGTGGCAATCCTAACTGACCTAAGACATGGAATTTTTACAAGGATTAAATGTCAGGAATTGTGAAAATGTGAGTTTAAATCTATTTGGCTAAGGTGTATGTAAACTTCCGACTTCAACTGTACATACATATACCTCCACATGTATATGACATTGCACATGTACATACTGCTGTTTAGGAGTTTGACTGACAGGGGGATTATGGAGCGCTTACAGTACAGTCAAAAGTTTGAACACCTACTCATTCCAGGATTCTTCTTTATTTGTACTATTTTCTACATTGTAGAATAATAGTGAAGACATCAAAACTATGAAATAACACATATGGAATCATGTAGTAACCAAAAAAAAGTGTTAAACAAATCTAAATATATTTTATATTTGAGATTGTTCAAAGTTGCCACCCTTTGCCTTGATGACAGCTTTGCACACTCTTGGCATTCTCTCAACCAGCTTCATGAGGTAGTCACCTCGAATGCATTTCAATTAACAGGTGTGTCTTGTTAAAAGTTAATTTGTTGTTTTCTTTCCTTCTTAATGCGTTTGAGCCAATCAGTTGCGTTGTGACAAGGTAGGGGTGGTATACAGAATATAGCCCCATTTGGTAAAAGACCAAGTCCATATTATGGCAAGAACAGCTCAAAGAAGCAAATAGAAAGTCCATCATTACTTTAAGACATGAAGGTCAGTCAATCATGAGCATTTGAAGAACTTTTAAAGTTTCTTCAAGTGCAGTCGCAAAAACCATCAAGCGCAATGATAAAACTGTTTCTCATGAGGACCGCCACAGGAAAGGAAGACCCAGAGTTACCTCTGCTGCAGAGGATAAGTTCCTTAGAGTTAACTGTCTCTCACGAGGACCGCCACAGGAAAGGAAGACCCAGAGTTACCTCTGCTGCAGAGGATAAGTTCCTTAGAGTTAACTGTCTCTCACGAGGACCGCCACAGGAAAGGAAGACCCAGAGTTACCTCTGCTGCAGAGGATAAGTTCCTTAGAGTTAACTGTCTCTCACGAGGACCGCCACAGGAAAGGAAGACCCAGAGTTACCTCTGCTGCAGAGGATAAGTTCCTTAGAGTTAACTGTCTCTCACGAGGACCGCCACAGAAAAGGAAGACCCAGAGTTACCTCTGCTGCAGAGGATAAGTTCCTTAGAGTTAACTGTCTCTCACGAGGACCGCCACAGAAAAGGAAGACCCAGAGTTACCTCTGCTACAAAGGATAAGTTTATTAGAGTTACCAGCCTCAGAAATTGCATCCCAACATCAACTGTTCAGAGGAGACTGTGTGAATCAGGCCTTCAGGGTCGAATTGCTGCAGAAGAGACTTGCTTGGACCAAGAAACACAAGCAATGGACATTAGACCGGTGGAAATCTGTACTTTGGTCTGATGAGTACAAATTTGTAAGACACTGAGTAGGTGAACGGATGATCCACGCACGTGTGGTTCCCAGCGCGAAGCGTGGAGGAGGAGGTGTGATGGTGTGGGGGTGCTTTGCTGGTGACATTGTCTGTGATTTATTTAGGAGGTATTTAGAACCAGCAAGGCTACCACAGCATTCTGCAGCGATACGCCATCCCTTCTGGTTTGCGCTTAGTGGGACTATCATTTGTTTTTCACCAGGACAATGACCCAACACACCTCCTGCATCAGAGTGCTGCATCAGATGACCTGGCCTCCACAATCACCGACCTCAGTTGGACCACAGAATGAAGGAAAAGCTGCCAACAAGTGCTCAGCATATGTGGGAACACCTTCAAAGACTGTTGGAAAAGCATTCCAGGTGAAGCTGGTTGAGAGAATTAAGACTTTTCAAGAAAACACTTTTTGGGTTACTACATGATTCCATATGTGTTATTTCATAGTTTTGATGTCTTCACTATTATTCTACAATGAAGAAAATAGTACAAATAATGAAAAACTCTTGAATGAGTTGGTGTGTCCAAACTTTTGACTGGTACTGTACATCTGATCAGATATAAGGGGAACCCTGTTGTGTCTGTCTGAAGGGAGAAGCTGAAACTCTGGGTGGAGCACATGGGAGGGGTCTGACATCATTTTATTGTTCTGTCTCATGATAGTTTGTCCATAAACACAGTCTGCAGTGACGGGTGCTACCTCACACCCATCACCTTAATGGCTGTATGGACCATTGATTTGTGATTTTAAGGTAACTGACAAGTTGCCAATAGAATAGAATAGAATCTATGACAGCCTGGTAGAATAGGAGCATGACTTTCTGTGATGATAAACTTCTAACACTGAGGAACCGTGTGGGAATGTACAGACCTATAAAAGACAGGAACGCAGGCTGGTGTACAGTGCATTCAGAAAGAATTCAGACCTAGGGCGGAATCTTTCAGTGGGAATTAACGGAAATATATGCTAAATATTATTAATACCATTTAAATGTAGATGTTCTTTGCATTGGATATATTTACCATATCATATGGAGACAGAAACATAAACTAACCTTATCATAAGTAGACAGAATTACAAATGATGAAATCCTTCCAATAGAAATAGAAAAAACAATTAAGTTATGAATTTAACTTTAATTAAATGAGTTGACTCTTCACATGGGATGATTTCACTGAACAACAAAAGAAAGGGAATATTGAATGATCCCCAATGATCCATCACATCTCCCAAAAACGTTTTCAACATATGTATGTTAGTCTAGAAACTAAAGCTTTGGTTGTCTTCCTCTCAGGCTTCCATGTCTTCTTCCTGGACCTCCTCAATGTCCACCTCTTGAACATCAGACTCTGAGGCCTCATCTTCACTGTCACATTCCAACCTTGTTGAGGATGGCTCATTTTCAGGCTCAAAAAGACTCAAATTTTCCTGGACGGCCACCAATTTCTCAACCCTTGTATTGGTCAGCCTGTTGCGTGCTTTGGTGTGTGTGTGTGTTCCCAAACAAGGACCAGTTGCGCTCTAAGGCGGCTGATGTTGGTGGGATTTGGAGGAGGAAGGAGGGAACAGGGGAAAGAGCCTCAGATCCACAAAGTCTCTTCCACCAGGTGGCTGATGAGATATGTTGGCACGACTGCCATATTGCATCTCCATCCCAAAGCCTTTGCTTGGAAGTGTACTTCGCTAGACTGCAAAGAACCTTGCCCTCATCCAGGCCAAGGTGGTGAGACACGGTAGTGACAACACAATAGACCTGGTTGATCTCTGCACCAGACATGATGCTCTTGCCAGCATACTTGGGGTCCAACATGTACGCTGTGGCGTGTATGAGCTCCAGGCAGAAGTCTTCACGCTTTTTGATGTATTTCAGAACTGCAGTTTCCTCTGCTTGGAGCAACAGTGGAGTGGGCAGGGCAGTACGGGTTTCTTCTTTTACATCTGCAAGCAGAGTCTGAACATCAGACAGGATGGCATTGTCTCCCTCAATCTGTGCAATGGCTACTGTTATAGGTTTCAGGAGTTTCAGGCTGCTTACCACTCTCTCCCAAAAGGATCCTCTTGATGGGGCTGTCCATATCAGCAGACTGTGGTATGTTCATTTCTTGGAGCAACTCCTTCCCCTCCAGGAGACTGTCAAACATGATGACAACACCACCTCAACGGGTGTTGCTGGGCAGCTTCAATGTGGTGCTCTTATTCTTCTAACTTTGCTTGGTGAGGTAGATTGCTGCTATAACTTGATGACCCTTCACATACATAACCATTTACTTGGCTCTCTTGTAGAGTGTATCCATTGTTTTCAGTGCCATGATGCCCTTGAGGAGCAGATTCAATGCATGAGCAGCACAGCCAACGGGTGTGATGTGAGGGTAGGACTCTGGCAGCGCTGGACTGAGTAGCTCTGGCGTAGCTCTGGCGCCTCTGGAATGAGGGGCTCTAGTGCCTCTGGACTGAGGGGCGGGAGCTCTGGTAGCGCCGGAGAGGCGGGAGACTCCGGCTGCGCTGGAGAGGAGGAAGGCTCTGGCAGCGCTGGACAGGCGAGGCGCACTGTAGGCCTGATACGTGGTGCTGGCACTGGTGGTACTGGGCCGAGGACACGCACAGGAAGCCTGGTGCGGTAAGCTGCCACCGGAGGGCTGGTGTGTGGAGGTGGTACTGGATAGACCGGACCGTGCAGGCGCACTGGAGCTCTTGAGCACCGAGCCTGCCCAACCTTACCCGGTTGAATGCTCCCGGTCGCCCTGCCAGTGCTGCGAGGTGGAATAGCCCGCACTGGGCTATGCAGGCGAACCGGGGACACTGTGCGCAAGGCTGTTGCCATGTAAGCCGGCCCAAGGAGACGCAATGGAGACCAGATGCGTAGAGCAGGCTTCATGGCACTTGGCTCAATACTCACTCTAGCCCGGCCGATACGTGGAGCTGGTATGTACCGCACCGGGCTATGCACCCGCACTGGGGACACCGTGCGCTCCACAGCATAACACGGTGCCTGCCCGGTCTCTCTCGCCCCCCGGTAAGCACAGGAAGTTGGCGCAGGTCTCCTACCTGGCTTCGCCACACTTCATGTGTGCCCCCCCCCCCAATACATTTTTGGGGCTGACTCTCGGGCTTCCATCCACGCCGCCGTGCTGCCTCCTCATATCAGCGCCTCTCTTCCTTCGCAGCCTCCAGCTCTTCTTTGGGGTGGCAATATTCTCCAGGCTGTGCCCAGGGTCCATTTCCGTCCAATTCGTCCTCCCATGTCCATTCCTCCTCGCGCTGCTCCTGCTGCCACTTCTCCTGCTGCACCCTGGTTTCGCCCAGGGTCCTCTCCCATCGAGGATTTCTTCCCAAGTCCAGAAGTCTTTATCGCGCTGCTCCTGCTGCTGCCCGTTACCACGCCGCTTGGTCCTGTTGTGGTGGGTGATTCTGTAACGGTTTTCCTGACTTGAAGGAGAGGCTGACCAAAATGCAGCGTGGTTTCTATTCATGGTTCTTTAATAAAGCAAAACTATACATGAATAGACTAACAAAAACAATAAACGTGAGAAAACCTAAACAGCCCTATTTGGTGCAAACACAGAGACAGGAACAATCACCCACAAACACACTGTGAAACCCAGGCTACCTAAGTATGATTCTCAATCAGAGACAACTAATGACACCTGCCTCTGATTGAGTTTTGTATTTTTTTTTATACATTTGCAAATATTTCTGACGAAAACATTTATTTAATACATTTTAGAATAAGGCTGTAACGTAACAAAATGTGGAATAAGTCAAGGGGTCTGAATACCTAGCTATAGCAACTATTAGTGTATTATAGCATGAGTCGGCTTGGTTGGTTGCTGTCTATCATCTCTCTTAACCACGGTAGGTAGCCTGGAGGTTAACGCAGTTGGGCCTGTAACCGAAACGTTGCTGGTTTGAATCCCGAGCCGGCAACGTGGTAAAATCTTCCGTTCTGCCTTTGAGCAAGGCAGTTAACCCCCCAACAACACCCACTCCGCGGGTGCCGATGACATGGATGTCAGTAAAGCAGCCCCCTGCACCTCTCTGATTCAGAGAGGTTGGGTTAAAATGTGGAAGACATGTTGGCTGAATGCTGTTGCGCCACTGACTAAGTTTTCTTTCCCCGCACCATATGTCGCTCACAGTATGCCCCCTTCCCCTGCCTGCTAGATTGGCACCTCTCTCCCTCCTCGTGCTTTATTAGCTACGGTTAATGAAGTACTTTTCTGCTGCTTCCATCACTCAGATCGGACCGGGTGTGGATCCGACCAGGTCTATATGGAATGGTTCTCTATATAAAAACAATCATTTATCCATATCGGGTTCGGGTGGGAAAGCCCCAGGTCTGTTTTGGACCCGTAAAGACCTCTATTCTGAACCCCTCCTGAATAGTCTGTTTGAGCCAGGGGAGAACGGCTGATCCCTCTAATTGAAGCCACAAAGTTCAAGGCCGACCTCGGTACTGGAGGCATTGTTTGCAGAAAACAACATCCTCTATTATAGTGAATGAGGAAATGGCAATCTTCGTGGTACATTTTTGTGTAAATAAAACAATTCAGAAGAAAATCATGGTACCAATAACTGTTTCTTACACCAGATGTCCTTTAACCAATTATTTTGAAATCGCACACAGAAGAAGTTATGAGGATAATTTTGTAGATCATAACCTGTTGGCCTTCAACTTGAGATACTCAATGAGTCGTGTCACGTGACCGATGGCTTTGTCCATTCATATATACAGTGATTGGTTTAGAGCTACAGACTTCCTGGATGTGTCAATTGACTTGTGTATTTGTTCTGGATCTGCGAGACAAGACAACATCCAGAAAACGATTATTCTCATGAAAACGGTTTGAGCTACATGCTATTATGACCACACCATGAAAAGCTTAGACTGTTTTGCTCACAAGCCACACAGGACTCAGAAGGTCAAGGTTTTTCTACAGAAGATCATCAGAAGGATTGCATTGTGATAATTACGGAGGTTTCTTATAGCTGTCAGACAGATGTCGGAATTGTAATGCTGCTCATTTATTGAGGCTCACTAAACTGCCCCCTCCAAACAGGAGTGCTTTGGCTTGTCAGTGCCCTCACAAATGTCAGTCTGTGCATTTAGGATGAATTCTGACACCAATGCAGCAAATGACAGGGAGGGGAAGGGAAGTGAACCCAGGTCACTGGCATGAAAGAACAACAGCCTATGCATCACTCCAATGGGGTTAATCCACTTGGTGGGAATTGTAAACTGCAAACAATGATTCAGGTGGTTAGTAAACTATACTATAAATATTTTGACATTAAAAAAATTTAGTTGTCATCTTTACTTGATAAAAATTAGTACTTTACTTGACTTCTTCAACCAACCTGAAAAAAATAAAAAATAAACATAAGATTTGATCTAAACAAGAAATTGTGTGTAAAAACAACTACAACAACAATTGTTTTTAACTTTCTCAATTTTCATAATATTTCCTTTCAACTTCAGAATTGTAAGTTCTTCCAACAACTTGCCATGTGTGGCTCTGTTTTCAGAGAATTGTGGGTAAAAAAAAATTTTTACTTTACGATACTTTTACACAATGTCGTATTCATGTTTGAAGAACAAAACGCACATTTGTATATTAGTATCAAACAGTTTGTTGTGCTATGAGGTGTAATGGATCATGATGAACGGATATCAAAATCGTACAGTCAATGATGAGAACACCCATTCTCACCATTACTAAGATCATGTGCGCCATTATTGCCAGATGCCAATACGTGAAGCTACAATGCTTTCCCTCCAGTTAGTGGAATGAGTACTGCGCTTAATAATTCCTGCTGAAGTGGATAAAAATGTCAACTGATTAAATACTGTAAATAAAGAAATGTTTAATACTAGAACACTATCAATGAAAATAACTATTCAGAAAGATGAAGTAGATCTAATGTACAATTACAGTTCTGGATTTGATACGATTCAGTTGGATCTATAAAAATGTTGTTATGCTGGACTTAATATATTAGTGTTTGTGAAACACAAAAAAGTTAGTATATTATATGTTAAAATTAGAGGTCGTCCGATTATGATTTTTCAACGCAAATACCGATGCCGATTATTAGAGGACCAAAAACATACAACATATACATACATCTATCTATCTATATATATTGAAATAATGACAATTACAACAATACTGAATGAACAATGAACACTTTATTTTAACTTAATATAATACATAAATAAAATCTATTTAGTCTCAAGTAAATAATGAAACTTGCTCAATTTGGTTTAAATAATCCAAAAACAGTGTTGGAGAAGAAAGTAAAAGTGCAATATGTGCCATGTAAAAAAAACTTATAAGTTCCTTTCTCAGAACATATGAAAGCTGGTGGTTCAATATTCCCAGTAAATAAATATTAGGTTGCAGTTATTATAGGAATTATGACGCGTCGACTATTTCTCTCTCTACCATTTGTATTTCATATACCTTTGATTATTGGATGTTCTAATAGGCACTTTAGTATTGCCAGCCTAATCTCAGGAGTTGATAGGCTTGAAATCATAAACAGCGCTGTGATCAAGCATTGCTAAGAGCTGCTGGCAAATGCAGTAAAGTTTGAAAAGTAAAGTCAAAATCCTAGTACAAAGAAACTTTTCACCAGATCATTACCAGGTATGATGTTTTATTGTTGACAACAAATACATTTATGGGCTGACCAGTGAAAACTGCTCTTGTTGTCTTGAACAGTAGCTAACGTTAGCATCAGCAGTACAGGAAATAGTTATTCAGCCAACCTGAATTATATTAATTCACGCCCGTCAATCCTGTACCTTCAAAGGTAGAAACCTTGACGTATTCATAAAAGCTGTTTATAACTATTCTTATTTGAAAAATTGTCCACATTAAGGTTGATATGACATTAAATTAGCCTAGCAATAATGTACATACTCAACAAAAAATTACTTCAGAAGAAAAGAAGTAGCAGGAGCGCTTCAGGTATTCCACAAGAACCACAGGTTGGAGGGGAATCAGGGTGTCTGACCTGACGGAACTGATATGCGTTGGTGTATTTTAATAATGTTTTAGCCTATACTTTAAAGGGTTTTTGACTTTCAAACCCTCACTAGTGCCTGGACTTGGAGTTTTTTGCCACTTAGCACCTATTTGTGGTTTTCCTTTTTTTTCAAAAACATATTTTAGTTCATCTTTTAATACTTGTAAATGCTTGTCATTTAATGCTACACTGAGTTACACAAATTCAATTCAAGCAAAAGTCAACCTCTACAGGATCGGTGGGTCCCCCGCGGGACAGTTGAGCTAACGTAGGCTAATGTGATTAGCATGAGGTTGTAAGTAACAAGAAAATTTCCCAGGACATAGACATATCTGATATTGGCAGAAAGCTTAAATTCTTGTTAATCTAACTGAACTATCCAATTTACAGTAGCTATTACAGTGAAATAATACCATGCTACTGTTTGAGGAGAGTGCACAGTTATGAACTTGTATTAATGAAAATGTATTTCTAAATCAATTAGCCACATTTGGGAAGTCTTGATACAGAATTTTGAACTGAAATGCAATGGTTCACTGGATCAGCCTTAAACTTTGCACATACACTGCTGCCATCTAGTGGCCAAAAAGTAAATTATGCCTGGGCTGGAATAATACATTATGGCCTTTCTCTTGCATTTCAAAGATGATGGTACAAATAAAATACAAAAAAATGCATGTTTTTGTCTTTGTATTATCTTTTACCAGATCTAATGTGTTATATACTCCTACATTCCTTTCACATTTCCACAACCTTCAAAGTGATTCCTTTCAAATGGTACTAAGAATATGCATATCCTTGCTTCAGGTCCTGAGCTACAGGCAGTTAGATTTGGGTATGTCATTTTAGACGAAAATTGAAAGAAAGGGGCGGCTCCTTAAGAGGGTTTACAACTTTACAAAATACTGATGATTGTGTTAATTTGATGTGTTTTCAGTCTCGGATCCATGGGCCCAGAGACGCAAAAGTGTGGATTTATTGCCCCCAAGAAGTGAGTGATCAATAAAATAACAACCAAATAAAAATTTAAAAGATTTTTGATTTCTCTGTCTAGATTGAAAAGTTGTGTATTGATGTTGTTTTGTGGTAATATGGTGTATCATGTTCATAGTGTTATCCTGAAAGGAAAGCAAACAAATGTTTTAAAATTTGAAATAAGATTGTGGTGGTGTTTATGTTACAGTGTCTGAAAGTCCTACAGAGATAAGGATTGTGCTGCTCGGCAAGAATGGCTCTGAGAAGAGTGTTGTTGGGAACTTCATCCTGGGCACGGGGGCATTTGATCCCATCTATGAACAAAGTCGCTGTGTGAGAGTCGGGGGTCAGGTGGAGGGAAAACACATAGCTGTGATCAACACTCCAGACCTGTTTGACCCTCACATCTCACATGACAAACTCTCAGAGGAACTGCGTTGGTGTGTCACTCTGTCTGACCCGGGACCTCATGTGTTCCTGTTGGTGCTGCAGCCTGAGGAGTTCACACAGGAAGAGGGAGACAGAATCAGGAAGATCCTAGACACCCTCAGTGACCGGTCCTTTGACTACTCAATGGTACTGACAACTCATGAAGACAAGAGGGGACACATGGCTGAGGATCACCCTCTGAATCAGATGGTCAGAGCCTGTAGAGGGAGGCAGCACCTCATGCACCTCCGCGACCACACTCAATTTATGGCAGATGTTGACAAGATTGTAAAGGAGAATGGAGGAGGCTATCTCACCTGTGATGTATTTGAAGATGCTACAAGTGACATGGTACAAGGGAAAGAGGAAATCCACAGGAGTAAAACTGATGGAAGTCTCAAATCTTCCTCTGAGGAAGAACTTGGAAAGGATGTTTTGGAACAAGGTGAATCAGCACAATTACACAATTGGGAGAAAGTAAAAAAAATTGGTAAGTATACAGCACACTGACAAAAGTTATAGTGAGATGAGCATTGAATATAAGTTGACAGTATTAAAGTGATAGTCCTCCCACATTACCCCGTAAGCACTTTTTAGAGGTAAGACGGCAACCCATGCTATGGTTGTGTTTACCTGGCCACTGTCTCCAAATGCTAACTTTTTACCATCTGTGGCACAAACCCAATGCCAGTCAACATATATTAGTATTTTGTCAAAGTCATCTAAGTCTGTTGTGGACAGATCTACGAAAACACAACTTGTACCATGGAATCTGTCAGGAAGGAATGTGTAGGGAGCAGCAGTAGTTCCAGTGTTTGGATTTTTCTTATTTTATTTGAACAAATCACGATTTCGCAGGTGTTAGCATCTTTTCAATTTCAGAAGGGGAGGGAACATTCGGATGTAACTTACAAAGAGAGAAGGTGGAGCTCCTTGTTCCTCTCCTCGTTCTAGCATCTCTTAAACCCTTCTCTTAACACATATGGACACAGAACTGAATCGAACAACTGACCAATTACGTAAGACTTTAGTTCTGGGATAAACAAGATTCAAATAATGTTAAAGTAACTTCATTGAACTACAATCAATTTCAGACACTTTAGGATGATTTGGACTTGAAACGGGAAAAATGCTATTGAACTATAGCATTAATACTGTCAACCTATATTCAATCTTCATGAAGGATGACTGCTTTTTTATGCTTGGTTGAAAGGGACTACAAAGATAAGGTCACTGGTATTGATTGTCAACCCTTTTTTCAGGATTGACGTTGCTTAAGCAAACACGGAGTGGAGAAAAATGTGGTGGGTAAAATTCATTCTCGTTTACACCATGTTGCCACTTCTATATTAAAGTGAGATGGCTACGGCTCAGTTAGGATTTGTCCAAATTATCATTATTTTTGAAGCTCTGTTTTCAAAATGTCTATCTTGATAGGCAAAAATGATGTAACAGGTGTGTAGGCAGAATTTACATGTGAAAGTAAATAGATAACAGTTTTCCTTTTCACTTGACTAACTATGATGTACTCATCTTGCAGAGCAGGAATTCAAAATGTCAATTTTCATAATGTAATTAGAACAATTGTGAAAACATTCCCAAGAGGGACATTGGCACATGGGTCATGTAATTTGTTGTAATAGTAGTACATCATGTTAGATTAACTGAGGATTTAATCCACATGTACTTACTTAATATTACTGTCTATTGCTGTCAAGCTTTTTAATCACAAGCATCACAAGAAAAGGGCCCATTTTAATTTGCATCAGGTACAATCCAGTATGAATATTGATAAACTATATTATGTTTTATCTGCATATCTTTATATCAATCAATGTGTACATATTATTTACAGTGTCTCCACTCAGGATAGTGCTTCTGGGGAGGAGTGACGACAAGAAGAAAACAGTGGGTAACATGATCCTACAGCAAAGGGCTTTTCCAGGAATAGGCCTCTCTGCTGGTTTGTTTACCAAAATACAGCAATGTGAGTCAGCCAGTGGGAAGGTGAATGGCAAGTCTGTTACTGTTGTAAAGACTCCAGACTTCTTTGCTCTGCCTGTGGAGTCCCTGATGCAGGAGATGGAGAGATGTAAGACCCTCTCTGCTCCTGGGCCTCATGGGGTCCTGCTGGTGTTGAAGCCTGAGGAGTTCACAGAGGAGAACAGAAACACATTCAAGTTGATCCTGAGCATATTTGGTAAAGAGGCCTTCAAGTACTCAATGGTGATCATTACTCACGAGGGAGTCACAGGAAATCCTCATCTGAGACAAATGATTGAAGAATGTGGAGGAAGGCATCATGAAATGTACAAACAAGGAAGTGACCACAAAAAGTTAACTCAAAAGATAGAAAAGATGGTAGAGGAGAATGAATGGAGATACCTCACCTCCAATGAAGAGACGACACATGATACCATGACACCAAAGGCTCAGAGACTGAACGTGGTGCTGTGTGGCAGAGGAGGAGCTGGGAAGACTTCTATAGCCAATGTCATACTGGGTCAGACAGAGTCCAGTCCAAAGTCCAGCTCCTCCTCAGTGTGTGTGAAGAGAGAAGGAGAGGTGTGTGGTCGGCCGGTCACCCTCATCGAGCTGCCTGCTCTGTATGGAACACATCTCACTCAGGAGGAAGTGATGCGTGAGACTTTCCACTGTGTCTCTCTCTGTGACTCTGGAGTCCATGCTTTCCTCATGGTCGTACCTTTGGGTCCAATTACTGATGAAGACAAAGGAGAGCTGGAGACCATCCAGAAGATTCTCAGCTCACGAGTCAATGACTTTGTCATGGTCCTGTTTAGACAGGATAACATTCCAGTTGATAAAACTGCAGTTGACTTTGTGGAACAAAATGCAGACACAAAGCAACTGATCAAGATATGCGGAGGGCGGTTTAAAATCTTTGATGCTTCAAAGATTGAGAACACTAAGCAGACGACAGAACTTGTAACAGAAATAGTCAAAATGATGGATCAGAACAGAACCTGCTACACTCTGTACATGTACATGGAGGCTAAACACCAATCAGAACTGGACCAAAACAGAAGAATCAAGGATTTAGAGGAGAGAATCAGGAACATGTCACAAGGTGAGTTTGTTGAACACAGGGAGGAACAAATACTGGGGGGTGATTGGGAAAGCAATGATTTAACACGATGAACCTTCAATGTTGATTTCAATATCAGTTCATGCAGTAATTAACATTCATATCTTATCATTTATTATTTAATTTGTAGGTGCTGAAATGGAGTGTTCCAGCACAGAGTGCATAAGGGTGGTGCTGATTGGGAAAACTGGCAATGGGAAGAGCTCCTCTGCAAACACTATCCTGGGCAGAGATGAATTTAAGTCTAAATCCAGCACTGATTCTGTGACAACAGTTTGTAAGAAGGCAGTCGGCAAAGTTGATGGAAGAACAGTTTCTGTGGTGGACACACCTGGTCTTTTTGACACAACATTGTCTAATAAAGATGTTCAGAAAGAGATAGTGAAATGTGTTTCCCTGTCAGCTCCTGGACCCCATGTGTTTATCATAGTGTTGACTATCGGGAGAATCACGAAAGAGGAGCTAGACACTTTGGACCTCATAGAGAAAACCTTTGGTCCACGGGCAGGAATGTTCTGCTTAGTTCTGTCTACTAGAGGAGGTGACTTGAAAAATGAATCAATTCAAGATTACATTGGGGAAAGCAAGATTGCCAAACTGCATAAACTGATCAGAGATTGTGGAGACAGATTCCATGTCTTCAACAACAACAACGATAATAACTGCACACAGGTCACTGAGCTGATTAAGAAGATGAACAAAATGGTGTCCATGAACAAGGGCAGTTTCTACACCAATGAGATGTTCCAGGAGGCAGAGGCAGCCATTAAACAAAAACAGGAAGCAATACTGAAGGAGAGAGAGGCGGAGATAAAGGCTGCCATGGAGAAACTGAAGGTCGGACATGAATCAGACATGGAAAAGATGAAGTCAAAGTTGGAAGAGGAGAGATTGAAAGTTCAGCGGGAAAGACAGCTGAGAGAAAACATGTTGAGAGAGAGAGAAGAAGCTATTAGAAAAGAGCATGAAGACAAGGAGAAAGCAGAGACGGAAGAAAGAGAGTTGGAGGACAAAAAAAGGAAAGAGGATGAAAAGTTGAAAAAAGAAATATGGGACACAGAAAAAGAGAAGATGGAAAAAGAGATAAAAACTCAGGAAATAAAGTTGAAAAACCTCCAAAAAGAAAAGGAAGAAGAATATAAAATGAGGATGGAAAAACTGAGAAAAGAAGAGAAAGACAAAGAAGAACGGCAAATAAATCAGGAATGGAAGTTTGATAAACTAAAAAGGGAACAGGAGGAAGAAATTAAAAGGAGAGAGAAAGAAGAGGATGAGAGGAGAAAGAAGGAAGAGAAAGAAAGACAAGAGTGGCAAAGAAAAATAGAGGAAGCAGAGAAAGGTCAAACAGAACTCCAAGAAGTCATGCGTAGTGAAAAAGAGGAATGGGAGGAACAGTTGAAGAAAGAAAGAGACAGACAACAGGAAGAAGAAAGGCTGAGGAGACAGATGGAGGCAGACACTCTTGTAGAACAAGAGGAAAAACAGAGGACATTGAGAGAGGAGTTTGAAAGAGAGAGGGAACGAGATAGAATAAAGATGAAGGAATCAGAAGATCAGAGGAGAGAAACCGAGCAGAAAGAAAGAGAACGAATAGAAAAAGACTTTGAAGAAAAGAGGAGAGAGTTGACAGACAAAATGACAACGCAACGAGAGCAGTGGGAGAGAGAACGTGGAGAGGAACATGAAAGAAGAATTCAAGAGGATGTAAATAGAAGAGTGGAGGAGAGACTAAGACTAAGAAAACTGGAGGAAACATTTCACCAAGAACGTGAAGAAGAGAATATGAGGAAAGAGAAGGAAGATAAAGTCAGGAGAGAACAAGAAGAGAAGAAATGGAAAGAAATGAGGGCAGATTATGAAAGAAAAACAAAAGAAATGATGGATAAATATGAACAAGAGGCCAGAAGACATGCAGAGGAAATGAATAACTTTAAAGAGAAATATGAAAATGACTTCCAAAAACTATTGGATCAACATGAAGAAGAGAAGGAGAAACTGATATTAAAGCACAAAGGGGAGTATGATCTTTTGAATGCTCTATATGGTCATGATAAAACAAAACTCACTGAGAAAATCAATGAATTACAAGAGACGCATGAGGAAGAGATAAAGCACCTGTATAAATGTGTTGTACAGTGAGTATCTTGAGCCCTATTTGAATGGGATTGGTATAATTAAGCAATAAGGCCCAAGCCGGTGTGGTATATGGCCAATATACTGTACCAAGGCGAAGGGTTGTTCTTATGTACGACGGAGCCCCTGGATACAGCACTTAGCCGTGGTATAATGGCCATATGCTACAAACCTCTGAGGTGCCTTATTGCTGTTATAAACCGGTTACCCACACAATTAGAGCAGTAAAAATATTTTTGGGTCATACCTGTGGTATACGGTCTGATTTTCCACGGCTTTCAGCCAATCAGTATTCAGTGCTCAAAGCACCCAATTTATTATAACTAATAAACATTGTAACTTAATACATTTTTAAATAGACTGCGGTGAAATGAGCAGCAGTGTGAAGCAAAGATAATTCAGAGTGAGCGTGATGCAAGAGGTTAGACTCCCACACAGAACATCTGCGGCTGTGTGCTTGTGCATGGGATTTCACGTCACTCTCCTGTGATGTGAAAGCTGCCTGATACTATTTTGAATAGATATTCTCTGTCCTAGAACATCAGTACATGAAGGGGAATTGTCCAAAACTCCATTTATGGTTTCTAAACCTATTTGTTAGATTTATTGTTTATTATCCTTGTTCAAAGCCTTTTCCTTGGACAGATCAGACTGGCCATGACTCATGAAAGTAAACATGTTGCTGGATTGTTGGTCATTTTTTATCGATGTGCTAGGGTGTCATTTTCCTAAAGTCTGAAATTAGCATGTTGAGCACTTTAGTTAGTCTCCATTCAAGGACACTGTCAATTTCACTAAATACTACCATCCACAATATACACGTGATAAAGCAGCAGTCTATTGAAGCCCTATTTGAATGGGGCCGGTATAATTAAGCAGGGAGGCCAGAGGAGGTGTGGTATATGGCCAATATACCACGGCTAAGTGCTGTTCTTATGATGTCATATGTTTCATTTTTCTATCTGTGACTGTGCTTTATATATTCTGATGCTATTTCTGTCTTTGTGTTGTAACAAACCAGAGAATAAAAGACAAATCAACAAATGAGTTAAATGTTTCTTTCTTCCTTTCACTTCATAGTTGTTCCCACAGCCTTGTTTAAAACGCAGCTGAATTATTTTCAACTCGGAGGAGGTCCCCAGTAGAGATTCTCCATTGAATATGTATTATAGTCCAGGAAGAGGCTTAATGTCTGTGAGGGAACATGACCCTACATGTATTATAGTCCAGGAAGAGGCTTAATGTCTGTGAGGGAACATGACCCTACATGTATTATAGTCCAGGAAGAGGCTTAATGTCTGTGAGGGAACATGACCCTACATGTATTATAGTCCAGGAAGAGGCTTAATGTCTGTGAGGGAACATGACCCTACATGTATTATAGTCCAGGAAGAGGCTTAATGTCTGTGAGGGAACATGACCCTACATGTATTATAGTCCAGGAAGAGGCTTAATGTATGTGAGGGAACATGACCCTTCATGTATTATAGTCCAGGAAGAGGCTTAATGTCTGTGAAGGAACATGACCCTACATGTATTATAGTCCAGGAAGAGGCTTAATGTCTGTGAGGGAACATGACCCTACATGTATTATAGTCCAGGAAGAGGCTTAATGTCTGTGAGGGAACATGACCCTACATGTATTATAGTCCAGGAAGAGGCTTAATGTCTGTGAGGGAACATGACCCTTCATGTATTATAGTCCAGGAAGAGGCTTAATGTCTGTGAGGGAACATGACCCTTCATGTATTATAGTCCAGGAAGAGGCTTAATGTCTGTGAGGGAACATGACCCTTCATGTATTATAGTCCAGGAAGAGGCTTAATGTCTGTGAGGGAACATGACCCTACATGTATTATAGTCCAGGAAGAGGCTTAATGTCTGTGAGGGAACATGACCCTACATGTATTATAGTCCAGGAAGAGGCTTAATGTCTGTGAGGGAACATGACCCTACATGTATTATAGTCCAGGAAGAGGCTTAATGTCTGTGAGGGAACATGACCCTACATGTGAAAACTAAGATTAAACTGCAGAGCTGTATTACTCAAAGCTGTTTTATAACCTTTTTGAGAAAATAGATGGTTTCAGTGAGCAGTAAATCTAATTTATCCTCAGTAGTCCTTTCCCTAGTGGAGATGGTCTTAGCTCTCTTCAACCAGCAGGAACAGCAGAAACCAAACATTTACAAGACGACACCTGCAATTCAGTGCATATTTCCACGAGTTTTCAGAAGCACACTTTGGCCTCAAGGTGTAGCCAACTGCTGCTGACAGTTTTAAAAGCAAGTAGCACCCAGTGCAGAATGTAATGATTAGCTGAACCCAGCGACTGCTCTGTCTGGTGACAGGTTTAAAAGCAGGTAGCACCCAGTGGAGAATGTAATGATTAGCTGAACCCAGCGACTGCACTGTCTGGTGACAGGTTTAAAAGCAGGTAGCACCCAGTGGAGAATGTAATGATTAGCTGAACCCAGTGTTTGTGCTCTGTCTGGTGACAGGTTTAAAAGCAGGTAGCACCCAGTGGAGAATGTAATGATTAGCTGAACCCAGCGACTGCTCTGTCTGGTGACAGGTTTAAAAGCAGGTAGCACCCAGTGGAGAATGTAATGATTAGCTGAACCCAGTGTTTGTGCTCTGTCTGGTGACAGGTTTAAAAGCAGGTAGCACCCAGTGGAGAATGTAATGATTAGCTGAACCCAGTGTTTGTGCTCTGTCTGGTGACAGGTTTAAAAGCAGGTAGCACCCAGTGGAAAATGTAATGATTAGCTGAACCCAGTGTTTGTGCTCCGTCTGGTGACAGTTGAAAAACAAGAGGCCCCCATCACCAACAGCGGCAGCAAACGCAAACTGATACCTAAGGACCTCAAATGGGGCAGCAGGGTAGCCTAGTGGTTAGCGCGTTGGACTAGTAACCGAAAGTTTGAAAGTTCATATTCCCGAGCTGACAAGGTACAAATCTGTTGTTCTGCCCCTGAACAGGCAGTTAACCCACTGTTCCTAGGCCGTCATTGAAAATAAGAATTTGTTCTTAACTGACTTGCCTAGTTAAATAAAAACAGCTTCTATGCTTCTCAGTCAGGAGGTAATATACTGTTCAAATACTTCACTTTTTACTATTTTATTTTGAGAAGCCCTATCATGATACTCATTCTGACGTCCTGGATACATCTACAATAGCCTTACCACACCCCTGGATTCCACTGCTGGATTCAGGAGATGACCAGCACTGAGTATTCTTACCTCTAAAATGCTGAACATGTTTGCTAATATGACATACATTTCAGACAGCAATGGCTTTTTACTGTGTTTTCACACGTTATCAAAACCACTTTGATATGTCGTTGTGTAGTGTGGGTATTAATTCATGTTTCCGTAAGAAAATGGGAGCTTGTTTCAAAACGTTTTATTTGGAAATAAAATTAACAAACTAACGAGCGGAAGGGTTTGAGGTTGACAGGTTTTAGAAATACTATGAAAACCACATTAAATTACACTCAGGAGAGACAATGTTCACAAAACACTGGAAATGGACAATGTACAACCACAGAAAACATACCAACATACTGACACAAATTTAGATTAGACCATCTTCAAGTATGCTAGCTTCCCCTAATTCTACAAACACAATACAGATTTTTTTTCTACAGACAAACGTAGTATTAAATGCGCAACTTTCACATAGACTTCTATGGGACCATAAAACCTAGAGGGACTAATGTTGGGTTTCCCACAGTCAGGATATCACAGCCAATATATCACAGACAGTAAAATGATATACCTTCAGGCACTGTAATTGAGCAAATCAGATGAACTATTGCAGGTCTGTAACTTCCTGTTGATAAGACACTAGTCGTCCTGCTTTAGCAGTATTGGACCATGGGAGAGTGAGTGAGTGAGTGAGTGAGTGAGTGAGTGTGTGTGTGTGTGTGTGTAAAACATGAACTTGTCTCACTTTCTTCCAGTTCTAGCGTTCTAGCGTCTAGTTGACATTTGTGTGACGTGTGTTTTTTTAAATGTACTTCTTCCTGTACTGACCCATGGCCATGTAACTCCTCAGGAAGTCTTCGAACTGTGGGACAGCGTACCCGGGCCCTGCCTTCTGCTGCACCTGCTCCTCCTTGGGCTCCTTGGTCTTGGATTCCATCGCAGCGGGGGAGTCCTCGGCGCGACGAAGGCGGCAGTTGTAGTCGTATTCAGGGTCGCAGTCGGGATCGGGCAAGATCACACCGCTCTTGGCCTTGTTGGCCTCAGAGGTGAGGGTAACGGGGGCGGACATGCCGTTGCAGGTGAAATCGTAGGGGTGGCACTGGGGTACGGCGGGGGCCTTGGGTTCGTTGCTGGCCTTCACAGGAGTGCAGTCCTTGTCGTAGTGCACGTAGCAGTCATGGCCCTCCTTGGTCTTCCCGAGGACGCCCAGGCGGGAGCGGATCTGGAACTGAGGCAGTGCTGGGGGGGCCTTATAGAGGGCGGCGGCAGCACCAAGCAGGCAGTATGGGTCGTAGCGCGGGTCACACGCCAAAGGGGCGGGGGCTGGTGCCGGTACGTCTTTTGGCGTGTACTCCAGGACGGGCTTGGTGAGGCCCGCCAGCTTGGTGGCGGTGAGGGGGTTGCAGCCCTTGTCGAAGAGGGGGTTGCAGTGCTGCTCCTTGGGGGTCTCCAGGGAAGTGGGAGGAGGGGTCGCTACGCTAGCCATGCACAGGGGGTCGGTGGCCGGGTCGCAGGTGGGGTACAGGTGGAAGAAGCCGGAGGGGCCCTTCTCCACCAGCTGAGGCCGGCAGTAGGGGTCCTTGGTGGGATTGCAGCCCAGGGCAGCATAGGACGGGGCGGGTCCAGTAGCGGGCCTGTAGCCGTAGGCGGCGCGCAGGTGGTACTGCAGACATTCTGTGTCGTCAGGGTTACAGATACGCAGCAGCTCTGTCTTCTGCTCAGCGGTGAGGAAGGGCTCCAGGACTGGGGCGTAGAACCCTGTGGGGGTCTTCAGAGGGTACGGCAGGAAGGGGTTCAGGACAGGCACTGGGGCAGCTTTGACCGGAGCCGGGGCTGGAGTCAGAGGAGGCTTTGGGGCAGCCATCTTAGGGGCCATGGGGAAGAGGCAGTAGGGGTCGATATAAGGGTTGCACATTCCGACTGTGGCGGTCTTGATGGGCGAGGGCATCAACACCTTGGCCTTGGGCTTGCTGGTGGACTCGGCGATGCACTCTGGGTCGTCGGATTCGGCGCAGGTCTTGTAGATAGCACTGAGGTGGGTGAGGTAGTGGTTGAAGGTGGGACCCTCCTCGGAGCGGTGCTTGTTCTGCAGGTAGATCATGTACATCTTGTCCAGATCCTCGATCTTTAAGTGAGGGAAGAAGAGACAGACTCCCATCAGATTCAGACATGGGTTCAAATTGTATGTTTTCTTTCAAATACTTTGCACATTTGATTGAGCCTGCCTGAAAAGCCAGATGGGTCAAATTTTCACTTTTCCCGACTATAACATTGGTTCCATTGTGCCTTGCTCAATCTAGACTGTTGAGGGCTAATGGGGGTGGTGGAGAGGCGCAGTACAAAGTAGCAGTTATCTACAAGTCAATAAACTGAAGTATATGGATTAAGATAAACTGGTAGCTATCAAACCAAAAGTACGTTCACTCAAAACAACATCTGTGGATTGTTTGACACTCACTCCTTCCTGGTTGCCAGTATCCATGAAGAATCTGTACCATCCCCAGAAGTCAGGGAGCCGCTGGAGGACGGGCATGTGAACAGGAAGACTCCTCTTGCTGCGGACATCCCTGGATACTGAAGATGCTGATACAAGAGAGAGAGAAAGACAGTATATATTAAGAAGAGAATGTGGACTCAAAAAGAGCCATATTAGATTAAATAAACACATCAACACCTGTACATGAGTATGTGTGAGTACACCACTACATGGCTGTTTGTGTATGTACTGTAAGGATGTATGTATAATGGTATCACAGTAAGTGAGTTAACTGTTTATGTCTGAAAATCTTTTAGTATGACATACTATCCAGTACACAGTTTGGACACACCTACTCATTCAAGGGTTTTTCTTCATTTGTACTATTTTATACATTGTAGAATAATAGTGAAGACATCAAAACTATGAAATAACACATATGGAATCGTGAAGCAACCCAAAAAGTGTTATATTTTAGATTCTTCAAAGTAGCCTCCCTTTGCACAGTCTTGGCATTCTCTCAGCCAGCTTGACTGGTACTGTACATGCTAATATCCATGTTCCCCTTGTTGTGTCATTCAAACCAGTCCCCCTCACTCACCCTCCTCCTCCACATTCTGCCTCACCGGGCCGGCCCCCAGAAACTCTGTAAAACAACGGTAGGGACATGAGTCAACGAGACCCAGATGTTGTGTGGCTCTGCTAATAGATTCCCTGGGAGCACATGGCAGGAGCCGGCACTTAGAGGAACAGGCAGCATCCTGACCATTAACATACACATCCTTTAAACATACACATACTGTACAGACATACCACCTGGAAGTCAGTGGAAACCATAAAACTACAAAGAGAGCCCAGAAGACCCCCCCCCCACCCAATTAAACCCCCACTATAAAGTAAGATGTTTTGGGGGGAGGGAGGGGGTGGAATCTGATGTTCTGTACATTGCGTCTCTGTACGTTAGACACACCAGGGGTTTCCTTCAGAGGTTTATGGCAGAAGGGGAAACTTCTCGTCAACTGGTTATGTTATGGTGAGATGTCTACGGTGCCTTACCTTGACTAATGAGACTAGAGTTCAGCTACAATGGCATCAGAGATTCAGCTCTAAGGCATCAGAGATTTCAGCTCCAAGGCATCAGAGATTCAGCTCCAAGGCATCAGAGATTCAGCTCCAAGGAATCAGAGATTCAGCTCCAAGGCATGGTGGTGTACACTTTAGCCTGTGTTCCCCTGTGGCTGACAAGTGATTATCTACCGTACAAGCATTGGTTTGATGTAGAGTGTAGTAAGTAACAGCCCTTTATTTTAGTGGCATTGTAGATCAATTATTATGTACCAACATCCATTAGTGGTATGAATGATGCTCTATGTATAATGCTTTCGGGCTACAGTAAAGTGACTGATCATAAAGCAATCTATTGGGCTACAGTTGTGCTTCAATTTTTGCCTGATCCTGTCACCTCTCCGTTTTGGACTGTTTCGTTCTGGAACTTATTTGACCGGTACCGGTACCTCTAGTGGCCTGGAAAATAATTGGCATTTTTTGCAATGTAAAAATTCTAATAACAAAGTTAATTTTAGTTGCCTTTTTTCGTTAATTATCCTGCTGCCCTCCTCCCCTATATCTATCACAGAACTTGAATGAAATTCACTTTCTATGGATCTCTCTCCCTCTCGCTGCTCTGATAGACATGAGCCTGTAGCTCTCATCTCTCCAGCGTTGCACTTAATAATGTATTACCTTTTATAGACTGGGTGGTTCGAGCCCTGAATGCTGATTGGCTGACAGCCGTGGTATATCAGACCATATTCCACGGGTATGACAAAATATTTATTTTTACTGCTCTAATTACATTGGTAACCAGTTTATAATAGCAATAAGGCACCTCGGGTGTTTGTGGTATATGACCAATATATATGACCAATGTGTATCCAGGTACTCCACCTTGCGTCTTGCCTAAGAACATCCCTTAGCCGTGGTATATTGCCCATATACCACACCCCTTCCTACCACACCCCTTTTTGCTTAAATAGAGCCGCATGAATGGTTCTGGGGGAGCTGAGCACACCTGATCAATTGAAATAAACTTGCCAACGTTATAGAGTTCCTGCCGTCTGTTCAGAAATAAATTAAATCAATTCAGAAAAGCCTACTGCACCACGAGAAAGACTATATTTTTTCCACAGAGGGTGAATAGCTTCTTAAAAATAGCCAAGCAGTGGAGTGTAGCCCAAAAACAAGGCATAGCATGCAGTCGGAAACACACTACAAATCTGTCAGTGAACGAACAGCATGTAGACGAAAATGGCCTTTCAAAATATTTATACAATTGCGGGAAAACACGTTGGAAAGCAAATGGCTCCTGCTGAAAAGAGAAGACTATAATCTGTAGGCTTCCAAAATATTTTAGCATCTTCCAAATATTATTTTACAAAGTAAAACGAGAGAGCAAGAGAGAGAGAGCATGCCAAAACCATTCTCAAAGTAGCCTGCCATTTCGATCATTGTGCGGTATTATGATGCTTTCAAGACAACTTGGAACTCGAATGTGGTAGAATCATGATGTCAGTGATCTACAGGTCGAAAAGTCTGAGCACTAGAAAGAGGCCAGAGTTCCCCACTTGGAATTCCAAATGAGATGACCATTCAAAACTAATTTCTCCAGTCGGAGCTCTTTTTTTTTTTTTATACAGAATTCCCTGTTGTCTTGAACGCACTGAAGTCGGAAGCTGGAGATGTCCCAGCTCCGAGTTCCCAGAAAAAAAAAGAGTCTTCAGTTATGTAAAATGAAATGCGTTTATAAAAGTCCCAAAAATGTTTCCCATGTGTGAAACTTCGGCAAGTGCCTCTATCTACTGCTCTATGCCACTACACAAATGTGATATGAATGTAATGCTTAATTATAAAATATACTTTGTTTTGCCTCTTCTCATGCCTCAGAGCTCAGGTCACCCCCCTCTCTTGCTGACTTTTTGTTCCGGCACCTTTATAAATGAAGCACTAGGCTACAGTAAAGTGACTGATATAAAGTGCCAGTCAGTAAATCAGTCAGTCTTGTCTTGTAGAAAGTGCTGAGGCACGGCAGTCTCACTCACCTGGTGATAACACGAGGAGAATTCCAGTGTAGATCAGGGAAAACGGTCTTCCTGCCCGTGCCATTTTCAGCTTTGTCTGTCTCCTGAGGGTGAAATTGGGAATATTGAGTATTTTGGGGGGGAGGAACAGGTAAGAGCGAGTGAGATTTATTCCTGAACATGCTAAAATGGGCTAGACTTTATACACGTTTATGTATAAGCATTAACTATGTCTAAGTGGTGTACATACCAATAATAAATGAAGATGTGTTAACATTTCTAAACATGTAGTCTAAAATAATTTATACGTTTCCAACAGCGATCGGTTCCTCTAGCTCACAAAATGTCTGCTTGTCTATGGTCATGTAAATTCATAACCTTTGCAGTAAACAATTGTTTATACAGGCCCAAGTCATTGTCCTGTAAATGGATAATCAGTCTAATTTGTTTATTCTATCAAAAGGTTGAGAACAGCTGACCTTGGAGCAATGCACGAAAGCACCAAAGGCTAGTAACTTCAACAAAAAATATGCAAAACAATATCATGTAGCCTGCTTATCTTGGTCGGACTAGACTATAGTTTTTCCTGAGGCAAAGTCTTGAAAAGGCATTAAAATGTAATTCACTGGAATGATGTATTCTTCTATTGGCTTCACCACTGATGGAGGGATTGACTTGACAGAATAGAACTCCTATGTGTTATGATGAAAATCCATTGCCAGCTTTGCTCCCAAACCAACAACTGAATCATTGTCGATTCTGAAATAAACTCTTGCATGTAGTAACTGACTGACACTAGCTTTCCTACCATACAAAGAGCTCGGTACTAAACAAACTCAGCTTTAGCCATGGTTATATAGACAATATACATGAACTGTATATAAAAAGTCACATTAGTGACATCTAGCAAACATTACACATTTATGTACATCTAGCAAACATTACACGTTTATGTACATCTAGCAAACATTACACATTTATGTATTTTGAGCTTATTCTTGTATAATGAAAAGCGCTTTACAAATGCAATACATACTGATTCTTTATAAGCACACCACTGTAACACACTATACGCATTATAATCCATGACTTACCTGTTGTTCAAGTGAAGCTCTGCCCTCCGGAGATCCTGAAGGAGCCAGTGGCTCTCTGAGTTGATTGGTTTGGGGGGGGGGCGGGGGTATAGCTCTCACCGAGCCTTTCTGCTACCTTTCTGCTCCCTTGTATGGGAGAGGAGCGCAGGGCAACATTTTTAAGGAGCTTCTTGATCATTAAAAAACAAAAAGCCATGTCGTATGGCTGGAGCATGCTGTTACAAGCTCCGGTATTGGCTCCTGTACAGCCAGCTGATGGACCAATAGGGGGCCTGTAATTACCCCAACTGAACAGCAAGACCCCTGGGTAGATAAATACCCGATTAACAGGATACCATTTTGATGTACCTTATTTGTTTTACACCGATTTGTAGTTTGGGTTTAAGATGGCTATAAATATCAATCAAGACAACAATCATCGTCTCTGGATAGAACAGCCATTATTATGGATCTTGGAGCTGATTCAGGCAGCATGATTCACTCAGTAAAACCCTAAAAAACAGTCAACTTGTCTCTGACTGTGTTGTTTCTCACAGAACATCTAGTGTAGTATAATAGAATGTAAAGATCCCTCACTCAGCCATAGATACAGCCTACCGTCTATCACTATATGTGCAGTGTCTCCAGCAGGTTCATAGAGACAGCCCTGGTCAATAGCTAGTCATATATCTCATAACACATTCCTCTGGTATTTAATTAGAATCCCCATCAGCTGTTGCTATAGCAGCAGCTACTCTTCCTGGTGGTCCACATAAATCATGACATAATACAGAACATTAATAGACAGGAACAGCTCAAGGACAGAATTACACAGATTTAAAATAACCAAAAAAGGGTCCTACAGTCCGTGCTATCCAGAAACGTTTGGACGTCCCTACCCCATTGAAGTTGAAATTTATAATGGTTAAGGTAAGGGATGTCCCAGGAATGCTGAATAATACTGACCCTTACACTATCTTAACTTCTTACACCATCTTTCCTGGAAATAAAACTGTAGAGAGCGACTGTTGTCCAAGCAGAGACCTTTATGAGCACACTACCAACTGAGCTCTGACTGACACCTGGAAACATGCCAACCGGGACCGGTGGCACTGAGCTGTTTCTGTTGGAATCAACTTGAAAAGCTTTTATGAAGCCTTCAATGACCCTTCATAAGGCCTTCATAGATGCTTCATCAACCATTCATAAGCAAACGTCATGCTACATGGAAGGTGGGAAAAGGGGCTATTGCCACATTTGAATAATATGTAGCATAGAATGTATGGATCATGAAATGGACCATGTGCAAAGTGAAGACATTACCTCCTCAGTCTTCCATGCATGGAGGCATTCTATAGTTCCATGAACCAGTTGCCTTGACAACAACTCTTAAGTTAATAGTAGCCATATTGTTAATGTCAAAGTTCTTATACTCATGGAAACGTTATGGCAAGGGAAATTTGTGTGAAAAGCCCATAAAGCGGTTTCTTAACACTTGTGGACACTGAAAACTCGTAAAAATAAAACAGACCCTTGCTGTAAAAAACGATGAGGTCCTACCACCACTTTCATGTAAGCAGTTTTTCATGTGTTCTCTTGCGTGTTCGTTTGACGAACTACACGCCACCAACAAGGGAAGAGAACACGTACAGTGGTCAGTCAACGAGGTGAAACATTCTGAAAGATGTTTAGTGGTGGGAGTACTGAAACTATTTTTGTCTGCTCACACAGGAGCAATAAAGTCCCAGTGCACAAAAAAATATCCATCTCAGGGGAACCCTCAGCACCCCTGCATCCCACAGCTATGGGAATGAATAGAGCTGATATCATTATTTATTCAACGTCAGAACTCTGTTCTGTGGAACAGATTTGATTGTATCTCAATGTTCTGTGACATAGAACCCTCGTCATCCACACTTGATTAAAAATAAATATTAATTTGTTGACATGGAAAGTGCTAATTCTAAAGGCCAGGAATTATTTAAATTTTGGATTTGGAACATTACAATGTGTCCTGAGCAATTAATCATAGCATAGCCTTATATAATGTTTGGTGGAATTAGTTCACACCAATAAATCAACAACTCTCCATATCGACATTAAACATACTCAAACTTTGTGCTTCAGTTGTTTACTTTAGAAAATACAGATTATTCTTGTAATTATTTGTGGAGTACAATTAACATTTTGTTGAGAGAATGCCAAGATTGTGCAAAAGCTGTCATCATATATATCTCAAATATATTTTGATTTGTTTAACACTTTTTTGGTTACTACATGATTCCATATGTGTTATTTCATAGTTTTGATGTCTTCACTATTATTCTACAATGTTGAAAATATATATTTTTTTAAATAAACACCCTGGAATGATTAGGTGTGTCCAAACTTTTGACTGGTACTGCATATACAGTGTATACAGCTTTATAATGTACTGTGTCCTGCTCTAGTGTTTCCAAGGTAACCAAATGCATGGACAAGTGATATATGCATTTTCTCATTTTTCTCCTTAACATTTATGTAACCAATGGAGACCAAATGAAACAGGATATTAATCTCAACCACTATATCCATCAAGCCTCACTGTGCCCATATATAAAACCTAGGAACTACCATTATTGTCAGGCTTTTATTCGTCATTACAAATAATTTAAGCGATTCTTTGCGGCGCCCCATTCATCATCTGCCATCTGCAATCTGACTGCATCGGAGGCTCTGGGATCATCCCGTATATAATTATGCTCCACATGCCTGAGGAGCAGGTGTTCTCAGAGAGAAGAGGGGAGAGAGAGAGAGCGAGAGACAAACCTACAATCCAGCTTGGAAGTCTGTTGAAGCTACGTTGTCAACTCATAAATTGGAACATTCCAACATATTTTGGGAGAATCCAGCAACATCTGGTGGCAGCAGTGGCGATTTTGTTAAAACCTAGAACTGGCTATTTGGCTGAATGTAAATTGTATGTCATTAGAGTTTAAATAGCCAGTTTTCCATGTAGTCCCAGAAAATCATCCACTCTATCATTCAATCACCTTGTAAAAAAAAAATGTAAAGCCCCCCCCCCCCAAAAAAAAAAATAAACCCATAATCTTCCTCACTGGACATCATCATCATCAAAATGGTCTTCAAAATCTGTGAAGAAAAAAAAACAGATGCATGAATTTAGAATAATCTGTGATCTTCACGAGTCAATCCCCTAAAAGCTGTTATCAAAAACCATACTTTGGCAATACTATCAAGGAAAAGGCAGACAACAGGAAAACATGACTTTAAGCCAAATGAAAGACTCTACCAAACCAACCACTTGTACATTACCTGTACTCTAAGACGGGCTGTTAAAATAGACAAGTACCTATCTCATATTACATGTTTATAGGGCGGCAGCAGGTAGCCTAGTAGTTTGAGCGTACAAATTAAATCCTCGAGTTGAAAAGGTAAAAATCTGTCGTTCTGCCCCTGAACATTGTAAATAAGAATTTGTTCTTATTAACTGACTTGCCTAGTTAAATAAAAGTCACATAAAATAAATAGGGAGGCACGTTTAAGGGACATCATCTTTGTGCATCTCCTTTGAACTCAATTGGAAAACATGTAGCCACTTAATGTACCAGACCTGGGTTCAATTAGCCTAATATTTTACATCTTTAAAGAAACGTTGGCCATTTGATTGAGCCTGAAGTGCCAGATGGGTGGGGTTTGCACTTGTGAGACTCTTTGATTGGTTCCATTGTGCCATGCAAGATCAAGCACCGATTAAGACTGTAAATAAAACATATACTATTTGAATCCAGGTCTGGTATGCAGCCTACTGTGTACACGAATGCTGTATTCTACAGTACTGTCTGTAAACGAATGCAAGAATGATTTTCTAAATCAACCTTTAACCCAGTGATTCACAGAGCTCTCCCAGCCAGCTGATTCAAAAGCCCCTCATTAGTTAAATCAGCTACTGCTAGTTCTGGAATAGATCAAAGATGTGGACTGGCTTGGGGGGGTATTCCAGGAAAGACTTTGATTAGGGAAACAATGCTCTAAACTAATCAAAATGCACACAAAAATAAAAAAAATTGTGCGCTACTTGATTTATTCAAACAATCCACTTTAAGTTTGGGGGAAGCCTCTTCAACTAGACACAGTCACATAGAGGAAATAAATACATAAATTCTGTCTCTTATAAACTAACGTCTCCTATAAACAAACAGCCCTGGATGTTCCAGCAGAGCGGGTCTAGGTAGGCTAGTGAATCAGACTCCATTATTTATGTATTAAGATTTGTTTTTCCAGGTTTCCATATTTTTTTGTATTATCATCTGTTTTTCAAAATTAAAAACATTTAATAGAAAAACAAAAATGTGGATGTTCTAAGTCCACAACATTTATCAAAACACACCAGGAGACTGATTTTTTTTAGGTCTGGGAAGAAGAGGTTTATTTCCAATATGACAGTGGACACTACATAGCCGGTTCCAGACTGCGTCCATCTGCTCCCGCTCAAAGGAAACACAATTGAATACTTTGGCTAACAACCAATGAGGGCCTGCCAATAAAACTATGGGCATCCAATCAGATACATATTTCCAATATCACGCGCTGAACACGCGCATACCATTTTAACCAGGTGTGCCTAATAACATGCTGCACATCTCTCAAACAATACAGTTACCCTTTCATTCCAGTGTGTACATAGCAAGAGGATGTTGTTTAGCGGTTTCATATACGTAATGATAGAGTTGGATTAATGAAAATAGCGTTCTGCCAGGTAAGCTTAGGCTACTATGCAGTTAACATCTAATTCAGAAGGATTTTGTGAAAGCCTTTCCATCTACCAGGCACCAGTTTTTAATAAGTGATCTATCTAGATTTCATCTACCAGATAGGATTAAACGTATAGAAATAGAATGAATAGAACAATGGTTTGTCTGTTCTGTTCATTATATTTCTGTGCATTTTAATCCTACCTGACAGGCGAAATCCAGATAACTTTTGAAAAAAATGGGCCCTGAAGGCTGTTTTCAAAACATCGTCGCTAACGGCTACACAAAGTTCAGAAAGGTTCAGAAAGTTGCAGGAAATACAAAATACTTGTGCATTCTGTTCATTATGACACACTTGGGGAAATATATTTATTTTTAATGTATTTTAGTTGATTCCCTATCAATTTCAATACATTGTTGAATATTGTTGTTCCGTTTTAATGTCTGGATTCCATGATTGCGTCCGCATTCTCCACATCGCGGATTTTATAGACATATGGTGAGAAGAAGTCATGTTTGATGTTATTTTGCCTCAAGACAGGGATCACACTACATTATAAAACTAACTTAGTAAAATAAAACAACAGGAATGATGGTTTGAGACCAGTAAAGACGCTTCCTGCTGCTTCAGAAGCCAACAGAGTTCTGAAGAAACAGAATGGAGGTGAGCTGCTGGAGGAAGGCACTAATGGATTCAATCTGCCCTGACGACTCGGGCTCCTACGGAACACAGCTCAGCTGCTCTGGTTAAAGGCAACAACCTCAACCCAGTCAAAGTTCCAATGCCCTACCAAGTCAATGTGTTTAAATTACAGTTGGATTGATGCTGTGAGTGTTAACATGATAGGAGTATCAGGATTGATATTGTAACAAACCATCTCTACATTTCTGCAACTGAAGGATTAATCCTTATTGAATCAGTGGTTAGCTGGTCTGCCTACGGGCTGGGAGACCCTGTATCGAGACGCGGTATCGAGACCCACAAGGGCCTCAATACATTATACACCGCTACCGTTCGCAAACAGATCACTACAATATCAAAATGATGCATATATTTGATACTGTTCAGTGATGTTTTAGTAATTTTAGCAGCTAGACTCTTAATGTTTGAAAAGCACAAAGGTTATCATTGCTATTATTTATTTTGAGTCAGCAACATTGCAAAGTTAACCACACTACAACGTTACAAAGTTACTCTGACTATTCTGGTCAGATTATGTCTGTCCACGGATGCTAAATTTCGCATGGGACGTCAATGTCATTTTGTGCTTGTTGAGACATCATATTACCATCTTACAACCAGTTAAAAAACATTTTTACAAGGACAACATCAATGTTTCTAGGAAATACATTTTGGTTATCTGGTCAATTAGCCTTTAGTGATCTTTAGTGACCTTTAGTGATCTTTAGTGACCTTTAGTGACCTTTAGTGACCTTTAGTGATCTTTAGTGATCTTTAGTGACCTTTAGTGACCTTTAGTGACCTTTCTCGAACTTCATATTTAGTTTGTTATCTTGGACATTTAAAAAAAAAAAGACACCTATTTCAGATCACTAAAAGAGACGTCTAGAAATTTTTTATTATCAGTACACAACCTGATCATGACGTCACAAAATATGTCAGAATGACGTCATTGCAACCAGCTTTGTGTACTGGGCCATGGGTGAACCTTTATGTGTAAAGAGAGTCTTCAAAAAGAGTGGTAGCATATAGCAGGGTTTCCTAACCCTGGTCCTGGGGCACCCCACGGGGGCACATTTAGTTGTTGTGATTCAAATCATCCAAGTTTGATGATGAGTTGGTTATTTGAATCAGCTGTGTAGCGCTAAGGCAAAAAACAACGTTTGAGAGACCCTGGCATATAGGATGCAATGGCCCTGACAAACATTCACAAGAATGTAGCAGCAACTCTGTCTCTGACAGGATAGATAGTTCCATATTTACTATGGGAGATGTAGAGTTATCATTTCACCCTAACAGGTGTTCTTAAATCTTACCATTGAAAAAGTCTGCATGAACTACCTTCTCATTGGTGGCCAGGTCCATGAGCAGTCCTGAACTGCCCCCGGCCTGTCAGGATAGAAAATGCAGCAGGTGATGGAGGTGAACTCAACGAGCACACAGTTAAAGAGATGGGCATCTCTGAGGGTTGCTGGTATTAGCTATTTAAATATCGCCTAGTCAGATCATTACTCTTGTTCCAGCTGGCATTATTAGGTAGGTACCATTGGCGTAGCACAAAGAACTTACGACCAACCTTAATGTGACGATACTTTCAAATCTTCTCTCATTGATTGAGACAGGTGGGTGTTCACCCCAAAGTGCTGCATGTCATGATGACGCTCACCCGTCTCGATCAATGAGAGAAGATTTGAAATAGACAAGATGGCGGCGTACACATTGCTGGATTACTTCATGGAGCAAAATATGTTTTATTTAATAACAGAGTGTTTTCTAAATTCAAACTAACCACTTGTAACTGGACACTGACATTTTAGAAGAAGATACATGTTTGGCCAAATCTAGAAAGAAGATGATAATCGCCAAGTTAAGGTTTGCTACACCAAACAGGTACCTATCCTCTACCGTAACAGGACACTCAGTAATGGATACCAAAACTCTGTGTCTATTTCCCATTATCTGGTGTATAATCTGCAGCTATGTGTGTGTGTTCCTGGGGGTTTCCCTGTGCCAATGGACAAAGTATGACTTCAACAGCTAACGTTAGTTCATCCAACTGCAACTCAAGTTAGACAAGACAGCAGTGCTCAAAGTTAGTGGTGAGCTGAACCAGAATCTGGGTCTACAAAAGAAGACGTTGAATATGGCGATTCTCCTTTAAGCTCAGGAAGCAGCCATTCAACTTGTCATTCACCAGCTTTCCAAGGTTAATAATGTCCAAATGTGACCCAATTCAGGAAACTAGGCGTCAAGTCTTCACTTCACAGGAGAGCCTTTTGAACATAGTTTATATTTTATTATTATATTATTTTTATCAAAATGTGTTTTTTTGGGCAGAAATGCCTTCTTGAACATGTGAACTTTCATGTACCTTAATATCAAACTTGTATGTCATCTGTAAATACGAATAAAATTGTTAAATTACGAGCCTAGTTGGTTTAGCCACAGAGAAAGACCTTCCCGCTAGCCATGATTGGCTGAGATAATGAGTGGGCTGGATTGGTCTGCGGTGTTGCACCTGTGTCTATAACATTAGCTGCTAGTAATGCAGTTTTTTTTTAAAGATATAACTTTAGCCATGGAGAATTGCAAATATGTTGCTACTGCTCTCAATAACATTGCTTCCCTGAATTTATCAGGCGCTATCGACAAAGGACTGGGGAAAAAGTTGTGATGGACTACTTTCTGGACGACGATCGTGCCGTGCAATGCTGGCTGACTCACTCTGAAAATGACATGTCTTGAAATCAGTGGAACACGACGGGCCAAACAAGCTGTGCAAACTAAACAGAAACAACGCAGGATGTCTGATTCAGATATTATACGTTTCGGTTTCGTTTTGGTCAGACAGTTGTTTTCATTGCAAACTAAAGCTTGCTGTTAGCTAGCTAGCTGGAGTTCGATGGCTGGCTTGCGAACTAACAATGAAGCTAACGTTATTTGGTTAACTTTAGCTTGCTATGACAATCGGTTTGTATTGCTAGTAACGTGACTCTATGGATTGGGATTATAGTTCTTATTTTAGCTAGCTAACGTTAATGTGACATTTCTAAACAAAAGACCAAGTTAAAGCTTGCTGTTAACTTTGATTTATTTCACCTTTATTTAACCAGGTAGGCTAGTTGAGAACAAGTTCTCATTTACAACTGCGACCTGGCCAAGATAAAGCAAAGCAGTGCAACACAAACAACAACACAGAGTACATAGCGTAGAGTCAACACAATAGAAAAAAAGGTCTATATAGTGTGTGCAAATGGAGTGAGAAGGTAAGGCAATAAATAGGCCATAGTAGCTCAGTAATTACAATTTAGCAAATTAACACTGGAGTGAAAGATGAGCAGATGGTGATGTGCAAGTAGAAATACTGGTGTGCAAAAGAGCAGAAAAGTAAATTAAAACAATATGGGGATGAGGTAGGTAGATTGGGTGGACTATTTACAGATGGACTATGTACAGCTGCAGCGATCGGTTAGCTGTTCAGATAGCTGATGTTTAAAGTTGGGTGAAAGCTCTGACCTCTAGCCTGTAGATAATTTGTGGGCAGAACTGAAAAAGCGTGTGCGACCAAGGAGGCCTACAAACCTGACTCAGTTACATCAACTCTGTCAGGAGGAATTGTGGCAAGCTTGTGGAAGGCTACCCGAAACATTTGACCCAAATTCAACAATTTAAAGGCAATGCTACCAAATACTAATTGAGTGTTTGTAAACTTCTGACCCACTGGGAATGTGACGAAAGAAATAAAAGCTGAAATAAATCACTCTCTACAATTATTATTCTGACATTTCATATTCTTAAAATAATGTGGTGATCCTAACTGACCTAAGACAGGAATTTTTTACTAGGATTAAATGTCAGGAATGAATAAATAAATGTATTTGGCTAAGGCTAAGGTGTATGTAAACTTCTGACTTCAACTGTAAATGACTATCACCCAGTAGCACTCACTTTTGTCATCATGAAGTGCTTTGAGAGACTAGTCAAGGATCATATCACCTCCACCTTACCTGCCAGCCTAGACCCACTTCAATTTGCATACCGCCCCAATAGGTCTACAGATGATGCAATTGCCATCACACTGCACATTCCCATCTGGACAAGATGAATACCTATGTAAGAATGCTGTTAATTGACTACAGTTCAGCATTCAACACCATAGTACCCTCCAAGCTCATAATTAAGCTTGAGGCCCTGGGTGGTGAAGGTAGGAAACAACATCTCCACTTCGATGATCCTCAACAAGGGTGTGTGCTCAGCCCTCTCCTTTAGTCGCTGTTCTCCCACGAATGCATGGCCATGCACGCCTCCAACTCAATCATCAAGTTTGCAGACGACACAACAGTAGTGGGCCTGATTACCAACAACGATGAGACAGACTACAGGGAGGTGGTGAGGGCAATCAGAGTGTGGTGTCAGGAAAACAACCTCTCACTCAACTTCAGGAAACAGCAGAGGGAGCACCCCCCCTATCCACATCAATGGGACAGCAGTGGGGAAGGTGGAAAGTTAAGTTCCTCTGCGTACACATCAAGGACAAACTGAAATGGTCCACCCACACAGACAGTGTGGTGAAGAAGGCGCAACCTCAGGAGGCTGAAACAAATTGGCTTGTCACCCAAAACTCTCACATACTTTTACAGATGCACAATTGAGAGCATCCTGTCGGGCTGTATCCCCGTCTGGTACAGCAACTGCTCAACCCACAACCGCAAGGCTCTCCAGAGGGTGGTGCGGTCTTCACAACCCATCACCGTGGGTAAACTACCTGCCCTCCAGGACACCTACAGCACCCGATGTCACAACAAGAATTAAGGACAACAAACACCCGAGCCACTGCCTGTTCACCCCGCTACCATCCAGAAGGCGAGGTCAGTACAGGTGCATCAAAGCTGGAACCGAGAGACTGATGGCCTTGAGATAGAAGCTGTTTTTCAGACTGTTCAACAGCCATCACTAACACAGAGAGGCTGCTGCCGACATACAGGCTCAAAATCTTTGGCCACTTTAATAAATGGATCACTAGTCAGTTTAATAATGTTTACATATATTACATTACTCATCTCATATATATACTGTATTTTATACCATCTTGCCTATGCCGCTCGGTCATCCATATATTTATATATACATATTCTTATTCAATCCCTTTAGATGTGTGTGTATTAGGTAGTTGTTGTGGAACTGTTAGATGACCTGTTAGATGTTGCTGCACTGTCAGAAACTAGAAGCACAAGCATTTCGCTACACTCGCATTAACATCTGCTAACCCTGTGTATGTGACTAATAAAAAAATGATTTGATGTTTTGCCACAGTGTGGGCAATATCAGAGGGAGGGAGAGAGGCTGATACCTAGTAAGAGGGAGATGTGGATATAGGAAATGAGTTTAAAGAGTATATTGAGTAGAACGTCATTACATATAGTCTTTAATCTTTTTTTCATCTTTTTTTAAGAGCAACGGGGCTGGCAGGAAGGATTTAGTTTCTCCCTGTCTCTAGCCCACTCTCCAGTACAGTAGTTGGTGGTAATGCAGCATAACGTTGGATGCCTATCGCCAATAAACCCCCACCGAAGACGACAGTGGTGAGCTGGCTAAATTCAATAAAAAGCTCAATTACAATTCCTACAGCCACCAAATAGAGCTTGGTTACTTCTAGTGTGAGTAGTTCATACAGAGGAAATCTAACTAGTTACAGTAGCTCCCTAACAGGTCATGTTAACGTTAGCTAACATAGCTACCTAACTATCAATTCTGAAGCATAACAAATGTTTGCAAACCTCGTCAAGATCCACGTATGGCCCAGCTCCTTCGGGGAACATCTCATCGACTGCTGGCTTCATCACGGTTGAGTTTAATCGGTCTTTAATTATCATACGTGAATTAAATAATTGAACGTGTAGCAAACTAGCCGCTAGCTAGCTGCCGTTGCCGGTTCTGATGCAGTGTCATATAAACATATATCTGATGGGGAGACAAGGAACGCGCATGCTACAGAATAAACATACAGGATATAAAAGTGTCTCCTAAGGCACATTTACACCAACATTGTGTTTAGTTTAAGACTATGTTAAATGAGACCATATGATGGATTAAAACAACGTTAGGAGTTTTAACATATTAAGACTTTTTTTTTTTTTACAGTAGCCACAAGGTGGCAGTAGACATCTGTCCAATCAAGCTCACATGATATTGATTTCCTTGTACTTTATTGCCTCTAATGAGAATACTCATGTTTTCAGTTTGCGACAAACATTTTAAATTTAGGTCACAACAATTAATTTCCAGTCATAGGATTTAAAATAACGTAATTGTAACTGGAATATATATATATATATATAAATCTTTTTTTTTGTTGACAGAAAAGCATAAAACCCAGACAAACTATTACTGGACATTGTTTTCCTCTAACGATTCCTCTGAATAATTAATGAAATGTCACTGAAGTTTGCCCGAGCGAACATATTATTACACAGATGAGGGAAAATATATAACTTGTTTCCCATCAACATCATACTATGTTGTTGCAAACCAAATGTCCCTGTAGGAAAATTCTATTACGTTCTACTCTACATTACTATCCTATTGAATTGATTGTATTGAATCTCTCAGAGGGTCTAATCACAGCCCTGCTGCCTGCTGGCAACCATCCGACTAACATCAATGTTGCTGCTCGTGAAGATCTCCCTGGCTTTGTTGACGGTGGCGGCGGGGAGGGTGCGTGTGCGCCCCAGGATCCAGGCAAAGTCCATGTGGAACAGACGCAGGACGTCGGTGCAGGAATAGATCAGCGCTGAGTTCTCATAGTCAGTGGAGAGGATCCAGTAAGGAGAGTAGGGCAGGACTATTAGAGACACAGAGATGAGAAACAAACAGATGAAGGCAAGACACACAGGATCACATTGGGTTTATTCCACAGATTATAATGTGATAGCAGTCGTGATGACGTCTTCAAATTGCAAGAAATGTAATTATCCCTCTCAAATGATGTCAAGATCAACATAGTGAGATAAGATGGCCTTCGGTTCTTATTTTTTATTATTCTGTTTATATGGGCTAACAGGTCCAACTCATGACATCTCCTGACTTTCAAAAAACAACCCCTACCATTTGAACTGTGGTGAGTGATCTCTACTGCTCAGTCCGTCCTTAAAGGCTAGTATCTTTCTCATATTTGTTGACCATTGAATGTAATTCGTTAGCTGTGAAGTCTACACACATGTTTAGTAGGGCACACTGTAGCAAAAACATTTAGCAACGGAAAACAAACAAGCAAAATCTCATTGGACAATTTCAGGTAGTAGCTACCTGTTTTATTCAATGGTTTATGTATACACTAGATGACTAACAGGGGCCGCTGTTTTGTTGCCACCTTGCCCTCCATCTTGGAACTACCCCACCGCTATAAAAAATACTTTAGAAGCTATAGAAAGTAATTTATTAATGTCTACATTCGTTTTTGCCACGTTTATTATATTACACCTTAATGCATATTTGTTTATAATATTATGTGAGCATGAAAATAAAAATATCAAATATATTAAACATGTTCTTTTAAAGTATATATTTTTTGCAAGTGCTAATGTTACTTTCCCCACTGCAAACAAAAAAATACTTACAATTTGGTCCTTGAAACATTTGATTGAAATACTGTAGAATTCCTATGAACGACTGTTCCTTCTGTGGAGTGCCAATATGATGCCCGGTGGCTTCAGAGCCTCTCATTGGCCAATACAAAGCATCAGCAATCCAGGGTTTATTCCATTTCAAAAGGTTTTCTCCCTACTGAACATGACCCTGGTTAAACTTGTCAGAAGAAAAGGGATGGCTTAAACCAGAATAGACTGGAGCTCATGAGAACTGGAGCTGGGCAGTGGCACTCCTGCCCTAGATGAGGTGTAGGACAAGTTCAGGCAGTACCTCCCTATTTAATGCAGTTTCTCCCTACTGAACACAACCCTGGTTGCCCTGCTCTACTGTAGTTATGGTGTAACAGCTGATCATAACACTCACCGTAAGAGTAGCTGATGCCTAACTTGGCTGGGTTCTTCAAGTCCTCTGTGACTCCTGTCCCCTCGATAGTCCTTAGCTCTCCCTTTCTGTCAAAGGTCACCAAAAGGTCAAAAGCACGAGATTCATATCAAAGGATATCAAGAGAAAGAACTGTACAGCAACTGAAATGATCTGCATGTCAACTGAAATTAGCTGATTTTCAACAGAAATGAAATGTGTCACAACTGAAATAAACTGCATGGCTCACTACTTTGAATTTGCGAACAACATTGTTCAGGATAAAAGTGTATGTAATCAAAAGGTGTATTTAGGGTTGAAAAATTCCTGTAACTTTCCCAATATTGCCTGGTTTTCCCAGAATTATTAGGAAATAAGCAGGAAATCCGGAATCTTCCAACCAGGATTTTTGGAAAACTGGAGAATTTAAATTACCGGAATTTTTCAATCCTAGGTGTACGTAATCTACTCACAATATTTCAGAGCTGACCACTCTAATGGTCTGATCAGCCTTCATGGAGAAGTTGGTCTCAATGCACTTCCCCTTCTCAAACTGGGCAGGCAGTTTGGCGATTTCAAACCATCTACCCATGAACTAGAAATAAATAAACACAAATTCTCAAAATCTCCAATTTAACATGTTGTTGTGCTTGTTGATTCTTTCTGTGATAAAATGCTACACAAGTTATTTAAATAAATGATTATCATGAACATATCACAGTGAATGTCATACTAAATCTACCTGTCTTACAAGATGAACACTAAACACTACATTAGTCATGGTCTCTTCAAATTTCTGATTGACTGGCCATTCATGATTGGCAGGTACAGTAGGTAAATTATCTGTGCCGATTGGTCAGGCAGGGGGTTAGTACCTTTTTCATGCTGAAGGCGGGCTGGACGGCTGGTTCCGGACAAGGCCCCCAGTGGGGAACCTGGGCACTGACGAGGGGCAGGAGGAGGAGAGGCAAGAGGAGGGAAAACAATGGCGTCATGGTCACAGGGGCAGCCGTCACCTGAAAATAATTACTATTAATCAACAGAGAAAACAAAGCTTTAACAAAATAACATTTTCTGAGGGACAACAGAGAGGAAGAGGCTAAGCGAGAGGTTTACTGCGCCCAAAATCTGTCCGCGAAAATAAGCCCACGAAGTGAGGAGTTTTTGTATGGAGGTTAATGAGAGTGTAGAATTTGGTCAACAAAAAATGTAATCCTAATTTGCCACGAGGCGTATTTGATCGAAAATACGTTTCTTAATGGTTAGGTTGTTTCAAATCACAGGCAGCCGGTGGCACCTTAAATAGGGAGGACGGGCTGGAACGGAATCATTGGAATGGCATCCAACACATCAAGCACATGGTTTTCATGTGTTTGATACCATTCCATTTACTCCATTCCAGACATCATTATGAGCCGTTCTCCCCTCTGTGGCCTCCTGAGTTTACAAATGCACTGATAAGTGGACGCACTTGGATTTTGGCAACTTTTTTAGTTGTGCCTTTTGCCATAGAGATACATAGTTTTAGCATGGACATTTGAATTGAGGACTTCCACCATTTTAAAATAGTAAATTGGGTGGAGATTCCTATGAGTTTGGCGCAATCAGTCAATGAAGAAGAAGGAAATTAACTACATTTTAAAATGGTGCTTCCCATGCGGTCACAGATCTATAATGGCAAAGATGAATCCTTTATCAACAGTAGCTCTAGGGCCTGTTGTTCACATGTGTATCTGCCCTCTCATTGGCTAGAATAGTCCCACCTGATCTCGCCTCCTCCCACCTGCCTTCCATCTTTGATGACATGTATTTCCATTGTTAGAGCGGTCACTTGACTATCTTGTCAATATAATAGAACATTTTTGGGGACAAGAAGTCAGTCCAGGAATAGGCATAATTGGTGAAACTCGCCTTAGATGTTGTTGTCCATTTTACTAATAGAAAGATGGTTAAAGAGAGCAAACCACAGGAAATTCCATCTCGACAGTGTTTTTTTCATTGTCGATTAAAATAGTAAATGGAGAAAAGGAGGACAGATGACTCATCGGCCATAATTTCCTCAAATGCAAAATATTAACATATAATATGTCATAAACGCAAAACATACAGTATCTCTGATATCTGATATCTCTATCTGTCTTAAAATGGCTGGCAAATGTCACTCACTTTCTCCTAATTAGTCACATTTTCAAGACAGAAAAAAAAGATTCTTCACAAAGAAAAGAGAAACTCAATATAAATATGTTTCAGCATCAACCATGTAACACACATCAATCATTGGGTTAATTGAAGTTCACTGCTATTTGTAAATAGACAGCTATATAGAGATCAGATTTGTTTCCTTTCCCAGTCCCTGCTGTTGGTCTCTTCGTCTCAGATGACGAAGATATTCAGCAAACTCTACCTTATTTCTCTTGCTATCGTACCAACCAAAGGTTCATTTGAACTCCCCAAACAAGTTTTCTAATTTGAACATTGAGAGCGTACATTCATTCGAAACATTTATCTTTATATGAAATCCCATACAACAGCAAAAAAGCACATCTTACCTCTGTCTCTCTGGTCAGGATATCTGGTCAATTCAGGATGTGTATTTATAAGAGAAGCTTCAGTCTCCTGGGTCACGCCACACTGGAGTCTCTCTCATGAATGAACGTCTTTGTTGCACCCCAGGGCTTATTTCTGACATAAAGTAAACAATTAGCAAACTGGAGTCATGGGGACATACCAGGATAAATGTTATAAAACAATCTAGCGGGATGGAATAGAATGGAATGGGATGGACTGGGATGGAATAGAATGGAATGGGATGGACTGGGATGGAATAGAATGGAATGGGATGGACTGGGATGGAATAGAATGGAATGGGATGGAATAGATAGACTGGACCTTTATTTCTTACTTCTTACTTACATTGTGTTGTCTGTTGTTGTTGTTGTTGTTGTTGTATGGTCCACTGGGAAATGTTTGAGTGGCACTCTAGCTGTACAGACATTAGTAGGTGTTTACTAAGCAATTTGTTCTAACAAGCTCAGTCCACACAGTCATATCTGTAATTTAAACAAGACTTTAGAGGATGTCAAACATTAATATAAGATGTAAGCTGTGATTTTCAGGTGTGAATCAGAAAGAGTAACAAACACACAAATCTTTGTATGCAGGCATGTAATAAAGTGACTTAAAGCATCATTCCAACATTCAGTAACACTTTACTTGAAGGGGGTATAGACGGTAGTATAAAGGTATTGATGACACTTATGTAATCTTGACGTGAAAAAGGGCTATAAATGTATACATCAATATATAAACATAAATATGTATAATACATTATAATGCAGTCGTGAAGTGGTTTAAAAACTTGTCATAATCATTACATTTCATTCATTTCATTTCAGTTATGTAGCTATGTTACAATCAAAATCAAATGTTATTTAGTCACATGCGCCGACTACGACTGGTGTACCTTACAGTGAAATGCTTACTTATTAGACCCTAATCAACAATTCAGTTTAAAAAAAAATACAGATAAGAATAAGAAATAAAAGTAACAATTAATTAAAGAGCAGCAGTAAAATAACAATAGCGAGACTATATACAGGGGGTACCGGTACAGAGTCAATGTGCGGGGGCACCGGTTAGTTGAGGTAATATGTACTTGAAGGTAGAGTTATTAAAGTGACTATGCATAGATGACAACAACAGAGTGTAGCAGCGGTGTAAAAGAAGCGGAGGGGGCAATGCAAATAGTCTGGGGAGCCATTTGACAAGATGTTCAAGAGTCTTATGGCTTAGGGGTAGAAGCCTCTTGGACCTAGACTTGGCGCTCTGGTACCGCTTGCCGTGCGGTAGCAGAGAGAACAGTCTATGACTAGGGGGGCTGGAGTCTTGACAATTTGTAGGGCCTTCCTCTGACACCGCCTGGTAAAGAGGTCCTGGATGGCAGAAAGCTTTGCCCCAGTGGTGTACTGGGCCGGTCGCACTACCCTCTGTAGTGCCTTGCGGTCGGAGGCCAAGCAGTTGCCATACCAGGCAGTGATGCAACCAGGATGCTCTCGATGTTGCAGCTGTAGAACCTTTTGAGGATCTGAGGACCCATGCCAAATCTTTTCAGTCTCCTGAGGGGGAATAGTCCTTTTTTTCCTGTAGTCCACAATCATCTCATTTGTCTTTATCCCATTGAGGGAAAGGTTGTTGTCCTGGCACCACTCGGCCAGGTCTCTGACCTCCTCCCTATAGTCTGTCTCATCGTTGTCGGTGATCAGGCTTACAACTGTTGTGTCATCAGCAAACTTAATGATGGTGTTGGAATCGTGCCTGGCCGGGGAGTCATGAGTGAACAGGGAGTAATTGGATACCTCACCATATGGTGAACTGAGGAACATCTGGTCTTAACTAACATAACTAATTACTGTCAAATGTATGTTGATTCATATCAGTAGTATTGGCAAGTACTGGGTAATCATAATTTGTCATATTTGTTATACTTAATTTTATTGTCTCTTATTTGCATAGTTTGTGATTTTCTAAAAAACAAAAAAAACTTTTCATACAAAGTATTCGTTTTGAGACAGAAGACAATATAAATACACCACATGTATTTTGACAATTTTACTGATAATAATTGACTAATAATTGAACTTAAACCCAAGCAACATTTAGTATGAAGCTCCTGTACGGTACCTGTAATCACACAGCTCCACCGTGTAATGTGAAACAGTTGTCAGTTACATGGATGGAGAACTTGCATAATTATGATTGACAGCCTTATACAACCACTAGACTGTTACGTGCTGTCACATGCTCACGTGGCAGAACCCAGTGTGTAAGACAGCTGTGTACACACGGGGGGGGGGGTCCGCTGTGTGAACATGTTTGAAGAGGTGAAGGTACCCCCATCCTGGGACACTAGCTCCTGTTGATGGGCTCCAGGGGTCACGTCCTTACTGTTTACGTAAATGGAAAATAAGGCAATGTCATTCACTGGTTTAAGCAGGTAAGTCATTGAGAACACATTCTCCTGAACAATAACACCCTGACAACCGCTATTCCTCCGCACTTTTGACATTGTGCCTTAGAGGCTGTATCACAACCAGCTGTCATTGGGAGTCCCATAGGGCGGCGCACAATTGGCCCAGCGTTGTCCGGGTTGGGCCGGGTAGGCCGTCATTGTAAATAGCAATTTGTTCTTAACTGACTTGCCTAGTTAAATAAAGATTAAATAAATAAAAAAATACATTAAAAATATAAACATTTTATTTTTATTTATTTTTTTATTTATTTTACCTTTATTTAACCAGGTAGGCAAGTTGAGAACAAGTTCTCATTTACAATTGCGACCTGGCCAAGATAAAGCAAAGCAGTTCGACAGATACAACAACACAGAGTTACACATGGAGTAAAACAAACATACAGTCAATAATAAAGTATAAACAAGTCTATATACAATGTGAGCAAATGAGGTGAGAAGGGAGGTAAAGGCAAAAAAGGCCTTGGTGGCAAGGTAAATACAATATAGCAAGTAAAACACTGGAATGGTAGTTTTGCAATGGAAGAATGTGCAAAGTAGAAATAAAAATAATGGGGTGCAAAGGAGCAAAATAAATAAATTAATTAAATACAGTTGGGAAAGAGGTAGTTGATAGGGCTAAATTATAGGTGGGCTATGTACAGGTGCAGTAATCTGTGAGCTGCTCTGACAGTTGGTGCTTAAAGCTAGTGAGGGAGATAAGTGTTTCCAGTTTCAGAGATTTTTGTAGTTCGTTCCAGTCATTGGCAGCAGAGAACTGGAAAGAGAGGCGGCCAAAGAAAGAATTGGTTTTGGGGGTGACTAGAGAGATATACCTGCTGGAGCGTGTGCTACAGGTGGGAGATGCTATGGTGACCAGCGAGCTGAGATAAGGGGGGACTTTACCTAGCAGGGTCTTGTAGATGACATGGAGCCAGTGGGTTTGGCGACGAGTATGAAGCGAGGGCCAGACAACGAGAGCGTACAGGTCGCAATGGTGGGTAGTATATGGGGCTTTGGTGACAAAACGGATTGCACTGTGATAGACTGCATCCAATTTGTTGAGTAGGGTATTGGAGGCTATTTTGTAAATTACATCGCCAAAGTCGAGGATTGGTAGGATGGTCAGTTTTACAAGGGTATGTTTGGCAGCATGAGTGAAGGATGCTTTGTTGTGAAATAGGAAGCCAATTCTAGATTTAACTTTGGATTGGAGATGTTTGATATGGGTCTGGAAGGAGAGTTTACAGTCTAACCAGACACCTAAGTATTTGTAGTTGTCCGCGTATTCTAAGTCAGAGCCGTCCAGAGTAGTGATGTTGGACAGGCGGGTAGGTGCAGGTAGCGATCGGTTGAAGAGCATGCATTTAGTTTTACTTGTATTTAAGAGCAATTGGAGGCCACGGAAGGAGAGTTGTATGGCATTGAAGCTTGCCTGAAGGGTTGTTAACACAGTGTCCAAAGAAGGGCCGGAAGTATACAGAATGGTGTCGTCTGCGTAGAGGTGGATCAGAGACTCACCAGCAGCAAGAGCGACCTCATTGATGTATACAGAGAAGAGAGTCGGTCCAAGAATTGAACCCTGTGGCACCCCCATAGAGACTGCCAGAGGTCCGGACAACAGACCCTCCGATTTGACACACTGAACTCTATCAGAGAAGTAGTTGGTGAACCAGGCGAGGCAATCTTTTGAGAAACCAAGGCTGTTGAGTCTGCCGATGAGGATGTGGTGATTGACAGAGTCGAAAGCCTTGGCCAGATCAATGAATACGGCTGCACAGTAATGTTTCTTATCGATGGCGGTTAAGATATCGTTTAGGACCTTGAGCGTGGCTGAGGTGCACTCATGACCAGCTCTGAAACCAGATTGCATAGCAGAGAAGGTATGGTGAGATTCAAAATGGTCGGTAATCTGTTTGTTGACTTGGCTTTCGAAGACCTTAGAAAGGCATGGTAGGATAGATATAGGTCTGTAGCAGTTTGGGTCAAGAGTGTCCCCCCCTTTGAAGAGGGGGATGACCGCAGCTGCTTTCCAATCTTTGGGAATCTCAGACGACACGAAAGAGAGGTTGAACAGGCTAGTAATAGGGGTGGCAACAATTTCGGCAGATAATTTTAGAAAGAAAGGGTCCAGATTGTCTAGCCCGGCTGATTTGTAGGGGTCCAGATTTTGCAGCTCTTTCAGAACATCAGCTGAATGGATTTGGGAGAAGGAGAAATGGGGAAGGCTTGGGCGAGTTGCTGTTGGGGGTGCAGTGCTGTTGACAGGGGTAGGAGTAGCCAGGTGGAAAGCATGGCCAGCAGTAGAAAAATGCTTATTGAAGTTTTCAATTATGGTGGATTTAACAGTGGTGACAGTGTTTCCTATCTTCAGTGCAGTGGGCAGCTGGGAGAAGGTGTTCTTATTCTCCATGGACTTTACAGTGTCCCAGAACTTTTTTGAGTTAGTGTTGCAAGAAGCAAATTTCTGCTTGAAAAAGCTAGCCTTGGCTTTTCTAACTGCCTGTGTATAATGGTTTCTAGCTTTCCTGAACAGCTGCATATCACGGGGGCTGTTCGATGCTAATGCAGAACGCCATAGGATGTTTTTGTGTTGGTTAAGGGCAGTCAGGTCTGGGGAGAACCAAGGGCTATATCTGTTCCTGGTTCTAAATTTCTTGAATGGGGCATGTTTATTTAAGATGGTTAGGAAGGCATTTAAAAAAAATATCCAGGCATCCTCTACTGACGGGATGAGGTCAATATCCTTCCAGGATACCCCGGCCAGGTCGATTAGAAAGGCCTGCTCGCTGAAGTGTTTCAGGGAGCGTTTTACAGTGATGAGAGGAGGTCGTTTGACCGCTGACCCATTACGGATGCAGGCAATGAGGCAGTGATCGCTGAGATCTTGGTTGAAGACAGCAGAGGTGTATTTAGAGGGGAAGTTGGTTAGGATGATATCTATGAGGGTGCCCGTGTTTAAGGCTTTGGGGAGGTACCTGGTAGGTTCATTGATAATTTGTGTGAGATTGAGGGCATCAAGTTTAGATTGTAGGATGGCTGGGGTGTTAAGCATGTTCCAGTTTAGGTCGCCTAGCAGCACGAGCTCTGAAGATAGATGGGGGGCAATCAGTTCACATATGGTGTCCAGAGCACAGCTGGGGGCAGAGGGTGGTCTATAGCAGGCGGCAACGGTGAGAGACTTGTTTTTAGAGAGGTGGATTTTTAAAAGTAGAAGTTCAAATTGTTTGGGTACAGACCTGGATAGTAGGACAGAACTCTGCAAGCTATCTTTGCAGTAGATTGCAACACCACCCCCTTTGGCAGTTCTATCTTGTCTGAAAATGTTGTAGTTTGGAATTAAAATGTCTGAATTTTTGGTGGTCTTCCTAAGCCAGGATTCAGACACAGCTAGAACATCCGGGTTGGCAGAGTGTGCTAAAGCAGTGAATAGAACAAACTTAGGGAGGAGACTTCTAATGTTAACATGCATGAAACCAAGGCTATTACGGTTACAGAAGTCGTCAAAAGAGAGCGCCTGGGGAATAGGAGTGGAGCTAGGCACTGCAGGGCCTGGATTCACCTCTACATCGCCAGAGGAACATAGGAGGAGTAGAATAAGGGTGCGACTAAAAGCAATAAGAATTGGTCGTCTAGAACGTCTGGAACAGAGAGTAAAAGGAGGTTTCTGGGGGCGATAAAATAGCATCAAGGTATAATGTACAGACAAAGGTAAGGTAGGATGTAAATACAGTGGAGGTAAACCTAGGTATTGAGTGATGAAGAGAGAGATATTGTCTCTAGAAACATCATTGAAACCAGGAGATGTCATTGCATGTGTGGGTGGTGGAACTAATAGGTTGGATAAGGTATAGTGAGCAGGACTAGAGGCTCTACAGTGAAATAAGCCAATAAACACTAACCAGAACAGCAATGGACAAGACATATTGACATTAAGGAGAGGCATGCTTAGTCGAGTGATCAAAAGGGTCCAGTGAGTGGAGAGGTTGGTTGAGGGTCACGGCGATTTAGACAGCTAGCCAGGCCAATCGGTAGCAAGCTAGCATAGGATGGAGTCTGTTGTTAGCCACCTCTTGCGTTCGGTCAGTAGATTAGTGGGGTTCCGTGTGGTAGAGGGGATTAATCCAAATCACACAACAACAACAAAAATAAGAACAATAGATATAGTTATAGAGGCCCGAGAAGAAAACATAATAATAATAAAAATAAATAAATTGTCCGATTGTCTATTCAGATAGCAGCCGGTAAGACAGCTAACGGTTAGCGGGCCGCAGATGGGCGTTCAGGTAACGTCGCGACAGAGGAGCCAGCCGGATCTCATTCAGGTAGATAACGTCGGCAGTCCAGTTGTGAAGGCCCGGTGGGGCTCCGCGTAGGCAGTGAAACGGGTCCGGATAGGTGACTGCAGCCCAGGAGTGAATGATGGAACTCAGGAGTGATTGACGGAGCTGGCTAGCACCGGAACAATCGATGTTTGCTCCGGAATCGACGAAAGCCGACTGTCACACGGATAGCAGCTAGCTAGCTGTGAGATCCGGGTATGAATGTCCAGAGAGCAGTTGAAATCCAGGGACATGGAGAGAAAAATTGGTCCGGTATGTTCCGTTCCGAGCCGCGCTGCGCCGTACAAAACTGGCGATAGATTTTCGAGCTAAAGGATAGCTGATGACCACAAACCGTGGTTAGCTGAATACTAACGATTTGCCAGTAAAGAAGCTAACTAGCTTCTGATTAGCTTCTGGATTAGCTTCTGGGCTAGCTCCTGGCTAGCTTCTGGCTAGTTTCTGGCTAGCTTCTTGGAGTTTCTGGCTAGCTTCTTGGAGGATTACAGATCTGAGGTAAATAATACTTTTTTATAAATATAAATTGGTGAGGCTGGTTGCAGGAGAGTGTTTAGAAGATGAGTTGATGGAAAATAAAAATAAAATGTATGTGAAAAAAGTTGTAAATATATATATATACAGGACACGACAAGACGAGGACAAAAGACGTCTGAACTGCTATGCGATCTTGGAGAAGTGGCCAATTTAAGGCCAATACCTAAGAAATAAAGTAATTCATGGTTTATAGCTGTGTTTTACCATATTATCATGGAATTTCTAACATATAAGATACTATTTACTGCTATTAGTTTTGTATTCACACCTGTCATGACATAAAAACAATGTGATATTGTATGATAAAATAGTAATTACACAATAACCTATGGAACTCCTTGGTATTCATTCGAACAATGACCACTTGGCACCGTTTTGTACCATGCAAGAAGGAACCAATTGTGTTTAGTTATGATAAATACGATTTGTAGGTTTGTAAAGGTGGTAACAACCAAAAAATATGAATATCCTAAGCCACAAACCTCCATGTCATGATAAGCAAAACCTTCTCTTTGTGGATTCGTTATAAACGAACAGATCAAAATCGAATCCAATTTTATTTGTCACATACACATGGTTAGCAGATGTTAATGCGAGTGTAGCGAAATACTTGTGCTTCTAGTTCCGACTATGCAGTAATATCTAAGAAGTAATCTAACCTAACAAGTTCACAACAACATCCTTATACACACAGTGTAAAGGAATGAATAAGAATATGTACATAAAGATATATGCATGAGTAATGGTACAGAACGGCATAGGCAAGATGCAGTAGATGGTATAGAGTACAGTATATACATATGAGATGAGTAATGTAGGGTATGAAAACATTATATAAAGTGCCATTGTTTAAAGTGGCTAGTGATCCATTTAATTACATCAAGATGGCAAGCTGCAGTAGATGGTATAGAGTTCAGTATATACATATGAGATGAGTAATGTAGGGTATGTAAAAATTATTTGGCATTGTGGCATTATTTAAAGTGGCTAGTGATACATTTATTACATACATTTTTCCATTATTAAAGTGGCTAGAGTTGAGTCAGTATGTTGGCAGCAGCCACTCAATGTTAACAGTCTGATGGCCTTGAGATAGAAGCTATTTTTCAGTCTCTCTGTCCCCACTTTGATGCACCTGTACTGACCTCGCCTTCTGGATGATAGCGGTGTGAACAGGCAGTGGCTCAGGGGGTTGTTGTCCTTGATGATCTTTTTGTCCTTCGTGTGACATCGGGTGCTGTAGGTGTCCTGGAGGGCAGGTGGTTTGCCCCCGGTGATGCGTTGTGCAGACTGCACCACCCTCTGGATAGCCTTACGGTTGTGGGCAAAGTAGTTGCCGTACCAGGCGGTGATACAGCCCGACAAGATGCTCTCGATTGTGCATCTATAAACTTTTGTGAGTGTTTTTGGTGACAAGGCGAACTTCTTCAGGCTCCTGAGGTTGAATAATCTTTAACCTTTATTTAACTAGGCAAGTCAGTTAAAAAACAAATTCTTATTTACAATGACGGCCTACTCCAGCCAACCCTGGACGATGCTGGGCCAATTGTGCACCACCCTATGGGACTCCCAATCACAGTCGGATGTGATACAGCCTGGATTCGAACCAGGGACTGTAGTGACGCCTCCTGCACTGAGAATGCAGTGCCTTAGACCGCTGGTTCACCAAAAAAAAAGTGTCAAGGGGAAGCCCGCTTGGATTTGGTTTCACTCCTATCACATCTCTTCAAGAGAAATACGTAATTGACAGAAACAACTTTGTCGCATCTCTTGTGTTGTTGTCCTTTGGTGGCTAGGTAGCTAAAATTGGCCTTTTCCTAAAAAAAGAGAGAGGATTTATGGAGATAGGGATTTGGACTTGTGGTTTTACTGAATTCTCCGTACTGGCCAATGATTATAAAGGCAATTCTGATCCAACCATAAATTCATACACATTGTGGCCCTGGACTGAGAGGATGGATGTTCAGTATGTAGCTTGATGTAGTAGGCTACTGTTAACTAGCTGGCTAATCGCTAACTTTGCCCATGATAGGAAGTTAGGCTAGCGAGCAAGCATTTTAGCCAGGTAGCCATGGACAACAAAAACTAAAAGCGTGTACAGTATGACAGAGTCATAGACCGTTTCACCAACATGAAAGAGAGGAGGATGGCATTGGCATTTCTCTACATGTAGGGTGAGTCAGCCTGGTGAGTCCTGTGCCTGCTCCCAGAGCCAGGCCTCCTGTGTGTCTCTCCACTCCAGAGACGGCCTCCAGTCCGGGGCCCGCAACGAGGGTGCCCAGTCCGGGGTCGGCGTCGAGGGTCCCCACACCAGAGGCGCCACCAAAGTGGGGGGAGCCAGAGGCAGTGGGGGGTCTACGTCCTGCACCAGAGCCGTCGCCGTAAAGGAAGCCCACCCGGATCCTCCCCTTTAGAGTCAGGTTTTGCTGCCGGGGTCCGCACCTTTGGGGGGGTACTGTCACACCCTGACCATAGAGAGGCTTTTATTCTCTATTTTGGTTTGGCAAGGGTGTGACTAGGGTGGGCATTCTAGTTTCTTTATTTCTATGTTTTCTATTTCTTTGTGTTTGGCCAGTTGTGGTTCTCAATCAGAGGCAGCTGTCTATCGTTGTCTCTGATTGAGAATCATACTTAGGCAGCCTTTTCCCCACCTGGGTTTGTGGGTAGTTGTTTTCTGTTTTGTGTTTCTGCACCAGACAGAACTGTTTCGTTTTGTTCCACTTTGTTATTTTGTTTCAGTGTTCAGTTTGAATAAATGATCATGAACATGTACCACGCTGTGCTTTGGTCCTTTACATAAGTATTCAGACCCTTTACTCAGTATCACATTTATTTATACAGTGCCTTGCGAAAGTATTCGGCCCGCTTGAACTTTGCGACCTTTTGCCACATTTCAGGCTTCAAACATAAAGATATAAAACTGTATTTTTTTGTGAAGAATCAACAACAAGTGGGACACAATCATGAAGTGGAATCACATTTATTGGATATTTCAAACTTTTTTAACAAATCAAAAACTGAAGAATTGGGCGTGCACAATTATTCAGCCCCTTTACTTTCAGTGCAGCAAACTCTCTCCAGAAGTTCAGTGAGGATCTCTGAATGATCCAATGTTGACCTAAATGACTAATGATGATAAATACAATCCACCTGTGTGTAATCAAGTCTCCGTATAAATGCACCTGCACTGTGATAGTCTCAGAGGTCCGTTAAAAGCGCAGAGAGCATCATGAAGAACAAGGAACACACCAGGCAGGTCCGAGATACTGTTGTGAAGAAGTTTAAAGCCGGATTTGGATACAAAAAGATTTCCCAAGCTTTAAACATCCCAAGGAGCACTGTGCAAGCGATAATATTGAAATGGAAGGAGTATCAGACCACTGCAAATCTACCAAGACCTGGCCGTCCCTCTAAACTTTCAGCTCATACAAGGAGAAGACTGATCAGAGATGCAGCCAAGAGGCCCATGATCACTCTGGATGAACTGCAGAGATCTACAGCTGAGGTGGGAGACTCTGTCCATAGGACAACAATCAGTCGTATATTGCACAAATCTGGCCTTTATGGAAGAGTGGCAAGAAGAAAGCCATTTCTTAAAGATAAAAAGTGTCGTTTAAAGTTTGCCACAAGCCACCTGGGAGACACACCAAACATGTGGAAGAAGGTGCTCTGGTCAGATGAAACCAAAATTGAACTTTTTGGCAACAATGCAAAACGTTATGTTTGGCGTAAAAGCAACACAGCTGAACACACCATCCCCACTGTCAAACATGGTGGTGGCAGCATCATGGTTTGGGCCTGCTTTTCTTCAGCAGGGACAGGGAAGATGGTTAAAATTGATGGGAAGATGGATGGAGCCAAATACAGGACCATTCTGGAAGAAAACCTGATGGAGTCTGCAAAAGACCTGAGACTGGGACGGAGATTTGTCTTCCAATAAGACAATGATCCAAAACATAAAGCAAAATCTACAATGGAATGGTTCAAAAATAAACATATCCAGGTGTTAGAATGGCCAAGTCAAAGTCCAGACCTGAATCCAATCGAGAATCTGTGGAAAGAACTGAAAACTGCTGTTCACAAATGCTCTCCATCCAACCTCACTGAGCTCGAGCTGTTTTGCAAGGAGGAATGGGAAAAAATGTCAGTCTCTCGATGTGCAAAACTGATAGAGACATACCCCAAGCGACTTACAGCTGTAATCGCAGCAAAAGGTGGCGCTACAAAGTATTAACTTAAGGGGGCTGAATAATTTTGCACGCCCAATTTTTCAGTTTTTGGTTTGTTAAAAAAGTTTTAAATATCCAATAAATGTCGTTCCACTTCATGATTGTGTCCCACTTGTTGTTGATTCTTCACAAAAAAATACAGTTTTATATCTTTATGTTTGAAGCCTGAAATGTGGCACAAGGTCGCAAAGTTCAAGGGGGCCGAATACTTTCGCAAGGCACTGTAAAGCCCTTCGTACATCAGCTGATATCTCAAAGTGCTGTTAAGAAACCCAGCCTAAAACCACAAACAGCAAGCAATGCAGGTGTAGAAGCACAGTGGCTAGGAAAAACTCTCTAGAAAGGCCAAAACCTAGGAAGAAACCTAGAGACCTAGAAACCTAGAGGGGTGGCCAAGGATCCAAGTCCTCTTCTGGCTGTGCCGGGTGGAGATTATAACAGAACATGGCCAAGATGTTCAAATGTTCATAAATGACCAGCATGGTCAAATAATAATAATCACAGTGGTTGTCGAGGGTGCAACAGGTCAGCACCTCAGGAGTAAATGTCAGTTGGCTTTTCATAGCTGATCATTGAGAGTATCTCTACTGCTCCTGCTGTCTCTAGAGAGTTGAAAACAGCAGGTCTGGGACAGGTAGCACGTCCGGTGAACAGGTCAGGATTCCATAGCAGCAGGCAGAACAGTTGAAACTGTAGCAGCAGCACGGCCAGGTGGACTAGGGACAGCAAGGAGTCATCATGCCAGGTAGTCTTGAGGCATGGTCCTAGGGCTCAAGTCCTCCGAGAGAGAGAAAGAAAGAGAGGAAGAGAGAATTAATTAGAGAGAGCATACAGGAAAAATACTCTAGATATAACAGACTGACCCTAGCCCCCCGACATAAACTACTGCAGCATAAATACTGGAGGCTGAGACAGGAAGGGTCAGGAGACACTGTGGCCCCATCCGATGACACCCAGGGACAGGGCCAAATAGGTAGGATATAACCCCACCTACTTTGCCAAAGCACAGCCCCACACCACTAGAGGGATATCTTCAACCACCAACTTACCATCATGAGACAAGGCCGGCTATAGCCCACAAAGATCTCCGCCACGGCACAACCCAAGGGGGGGGGCGCCAACCCAGACAGGAAGACCACATCAGAGACTCAACCCTATCAAGTGACACACCCCTCCTAGGGACGGCATGGAAGAGCACCAGTAAGCCAGTGACTCAGCCCCTTCAACTTTGTCGAAGCACCTTTGGCAGCGATTACAGCCTTGAGTCTTCTTGGGTATGACGCTACAAGCTTGGCACACCTGTATTTGGGGAGTTTCTCCCATTCTTCTCTGCAGATCCTCTCAAGATCTGTCAGGTTGGATGGGTGCACAGCTATTTTCAGGTCTCGATCGGGTTCAAGTCCGGGCTTTGGCTGGGCCACTCAAGGACATTCAGAGATTTGTCCAGAAGCCTTCGCCCCAGTCCGAGGTCCTGAGCACTCTGGAGCAGGTTTTCATCAAGGATCTCTCTGTATTTTGCTCCGTTCATCTTTCCCTCGATCCTGACTAGTCTCCCAGTCCCTGCCTCTGAAAAGCATCCCCACAGCATGATGCTGCCACCACCATGCTTCACTGTAGTGATGGTGCCAGGTTTCCTCCAGACGTAACGCTTGGCATAAGAAGTCAAGTTACACTTCTACCTGTGTAGAAAAACACTGTGTATTAACATGTTGTTACTTAGTACTTTGGTAGAGCATGATTCCCGCCAGGGTCACCAACACGGAAAATGGATGCAACTGTAAGTCTGTTTGAATGCATCTTGCATCTGCAAAATGGTGTGTTATTTCACTTGTGTAACAACCGAAACCACTAACATGTCAGTCACTAGCAGAGTCAGACAGGAGTTTGTTTCCTCAAGGTCCATTTGAACAGGTGCCATACTCCCAACGCTAATACAAACACTAGCACACACACTCTCAATTCTGGAATTCTGAGAACAACCCCCGTCATGAAAGCGATGCGTCAGCCGCATAACTAACGAGTTTGACATATAAATAGGCGTCTATAACCCACTGAACATCACTGAAACAGGTTGATCTTCTGAACAAGTGCAGGTAAGTGGGACCCATTCCCCTTGTTTGTCTCTCTCTCTCTGATGCTTTAAGCTCTGCGATTTCACATTGCCTGAAGAATGACGCTGTGCATACTGTAGGTCTGTAGTTGTTAGGCACAATGCATTGCATTCGTAACGTACTTCTGAGATAAAATGTACGTATCTTGACCAGTGTCTAGGGTAATTGTTTACAGTATGTTCTTTTTCCTAAATGGTTTGATATTAATTCATCACTGTATACTTGAAGTCAATTTGCATTGTCCTCCAACGTAGTTGGTGAAAATGTCTCTACTTTTCTGCGTGTGTGTCTGTTCCTACCCAGGACCCAAGATGCAGACTCTACAGGTACTCTCTCTGACTCTGCTGTCTATTCTGGCCGCTAACGCCCAAACTTTACGCCCTGGAAAATGCCCCCAACCTCCCGTCCAAGCTAATTTCGACGCCGCCAGGGTGACTATACCTAACTTTTATTACTGTATATGAAGTTGCTCTTATGCATGTGCAGTAGCATTGTAATTAATTGAGTGATAACATGGAATTGCATGTATTCATGTGTAGTAACTGTGTCATTACTTGCGTGACAATGTATTCCACAGCAGGCTGCTGAGGGAGAAAAGCTCATAATAATGTCCAGAACGGAGCAAATGGAATGGCATCAAATACATAGAAACCATGTGTTTGATTCCATTCCACCAGTTCCGCTCCAGCCATTACCACGAGCCCGTCCTCCCCAATTAAGGTGCCACCAACCTCCTATGTTGTATTCATAAATTGTTACCTATTCATTTAGTAATTGTTTTGTCATTACATAGTAATGTGTTTGAGCATTTGTGTTATTACACAAGTGGAAGAGAGATTGTTCCTATTTCCACTTTAATAAAAGAAAAACACTAAATACAATGTTATTACAGCATTACTACACAGGTATACAGCAACCTGTATCTACTTTAAGTGTGACCAAAGTGTCGCCTTCGATCAAACCACTGGCATGTTGTGAGCTGCAGGTATGGTTAACGCCATGGCATGTCAAAGTCAGGAGGAGTAGGGTAAAGTTGCCCCAAGATGCTGATCTTGGGTCAGTTCTGCAACCATTCCCAACAAATGGTTAAGTTTAGGATTGGGTCAGGGGAAGCTGATCCTAGATCTGTAACATAGGGGAAACCTAACCCCTGAGCTCTAAGCCATACCGTAGCATCACATTGTCATATAACCTTTGACCTTTGTCTTTGACAACAGTATCTGGGCAAGTGGTACGAGATCAAGAAGCTCCCTGCCGTCTTCCAGAAGGGCGAGTGTACCACAGCTACCTACTCTCTGGAGAGCCCCGGAGTCGTTGGTGTGCTCAACAGGGAGCTGCTGTATGTACATTAAAGAGATCAAGTTAAAAAAGTACATTTATTTGTAATTATTTTTTTACATTCAACTGAGACTCAGCGATACGACATTACCAAGAGCAGCAATGCAGATGTAGATGAGTGCAATGCAAGATGATGCACTCGTAGAGTATCACAGAGTACCTGTGCATGTGCACGGGTGCGTTTCCATAGCTACGACGTGATTAGCTGCCTGATCTGAATCCACAGAGAAGTTTTGCCTCGTGCTATTAGTTATTGTTGGAAATCATGCATCGCTGACTCCACCGTTAACGATTGAGATACAAAATTCAATGTTTGTATCTCAACCCAGGAGAGCAGACAACCTTTTATTAACCCAAGTCTAAGCCTCCTATTCAATCAAGTACATGTAATGGAAAAACCGCGCTGTAGGTTTAGTCAGAATGTTAAGGACAGGTGGGATGTGATGTCATTATCCAATGAAAATGTCTGCAGCTTACGTGGTGCTGAGTCGGTTAACAAGGTTAACACCTCAGCTATGGCATAAACATTCCCAGTGAATGTGCAAGTGCTGTTTTCCTTTATCTGCCATTGGTTGAGTCGGGACCCGTGAGTTAGCAGGCCTCATAAAACGCCATTGTTGAATGTGTTTAACCTCTAACCTCTCTCTCCCTTTTTTTTCTTCTCTCTCAGTGCTGATAACACTGTCAGTGTTATTACTGGCTATGCTAAGGCCAAGGACCCCTCTGAGCCCGCCAAGCTGGAAGTCACCTTCTTCGAGGGTAAACGCACGTCAAGTCTAATATACTTGTCTCAACATTCTCGTGAGGTAGACCTAAATAAGTCTATTTTATGTTATGTTTATGTTACGTTATGTAGTGGGCAGTGTAATGTTAGCGCACAGTTAGGCAAACATATTGACAGGATACACTTCCACACTCCATCCCCCAGGGGGCAGCAGCAACCTTGTCCAGATGCTGAGCCTTGTTGATAAGCACATCAGGTGCTGCCATTGAAGGTGATGGTCAGTCAGAGTAGCAGCTGGTAAGCTGTAAGGCTGCTTGGTTTGTTTCGGTGGTCATGAGACCTTTCGTTTGTTTTTGTCTTTAGTTTGGGGCCTTTTTGTATTTTTCCTTTTTGTACATATTCATGTTTCGTCATCATCTAAACAAATGATAGTCTACTTGGATGACCAAGAGGAAAGACTGAGCTGGCCCTGGACCAAGGTAAGGTTGCTGTCTCCCTGAGCACATGTACATTTAACACCAAGGCACATACACAGATCTGTCACAGAAATGTACACATTCAGGTTACAGACCATGTAACTAGGCCTAGGACTCCTAGACAGAGCGACTGAAACAATATCCTTAGGCTAGTTATGGGTTTCGTAACAATATTTATATTCATATGGACCTCTGTAGAAAAATGTGAAATTATAATCCATATATTTATTTTAATTATTCTCGTAAATAAACTACTAAATGTATTTGAATATGTTTTCCTCTCCTGCAGACTCTCCCCCCGGCAACTACTGGGTTCTGTCCACTGACTACGAGGGCCACTCCGTGGTCTACGGCTGCACCGACATCCTGGGCACCTTCCATGCTGACTTTGCCTGGATCCTGAGCAGAGAGTCCACCCTGTCTGAGGAGAAACTGGAGGAGCTGTACCACGTGTTCACCTCCAATGGCATCGACATCGACGTGATGACCGTCACCAACCAGAGCCCAGAGCTGTGCGCCGACATGCCTCTGTGGGCCTAAGAGACCTGATTTCAGTCTACAACATACGTATGGTTTGCATTCATAGCATGGCTTGCACATAGACTGCTGTACAATGTCCAATGGTTGATACCTGCATGGTTGTCTTGTGTTTGGTCTGTTTATGTTAACTTGTGAGGAAATGCAATAAAATGATACTAGAAACATTTATCTGGTGTGAATGTGCACTTTTTCTGACTAGTATTTATAATGATTCCAGTCACCTCGCTGTTCAGTGAGGTGACTGTATACAATGGAAGCTTTTGTCACATTCAGCAAGCAAATGTATGATTTCAAAAAGAGAGGAACCAGTCCAATGATGCAACAAAGGCATGAAAAAACATTCTCTGTCACCTTATATGACAATATTGCTACCATGTGCATTCCATATTGTCTCACAAGTACATAGGTATTTAGAGTGGAGTGTCCTACTGTGAATTCACATGCTCAGTACAGTGTATATATTTTTTTTTCTAAACTGATTTTCTGTGAAGCACTAGATGGCACTATGACCATGGCGGAATTCAGACTCTGTACCCTTCTCCCTGACGCCTGCACATGCTCCCACCATTATCTGTTGTCTTGTCATACTTGGTTACACGACTAACACGTGTGGGGGCCCTTTTTTTGTACTGTTATCATAGTACAAGTTAAGTAAATATATTATTTATATGTATTTATCACAGATCCAGATTTTCTATTACAGTAATATAATTAAATATTAGGGGCAATATGTTATGTGCAGTAATCGTACTAGTTAAGTACTGTGATGTGTCCAAACGATGCCTGTTACTTCAGGATTTGGCTCCTAAATATAAAAGTTGCTTGTGCTGTATTTATTCTGTTGAAAAATTGTTCAAAAAAATATATCTAATAATTACAGTGAAATTTGAATACATTATTGTTTACCTCTTGAAGCATTATAGAGGCTTAGCTCTGTTATTGGACAGCCCTGTCGTGAGCCTTTATCTCATGCTGTCCAGTCTCTGGGAACAAACCATGGAATTTATAGCTAGAGCTCTTTATAAGGCTAAACCCACTTCACAGTGACTACATAATACAGGGTGCAAACAAGCCGAACAGAAATCCCAGCTTACACCAGGGAGATTCTTAAATTAGCGGGTTTAGCTAAGTATCTTAATACTTTGTTTACTTAATTCCTAAGTCTTTTATTAGTGAGTTCCTCTTCTTTTTTTGGGGATGAAGTGAGCATTCCCCTCACAATATGGTTGTCTGGTTTGACAGCCCCTCCCCCCAGGCAGACAGAAAGAAACCGTTCACAAACGGTTATCTTTCTGGTTCAACAGCCTCATGTGGAGCCTTCTCAGGGTCCAGGCCACTATTTTTTATATTTTCAAAGTATTGCCACAAAAGGCAAAGCAAACATAATTAAAATACATGTGAGATGTGAGGATCACTCTGGCCTCCTATAGATGTGGTAAAGAGAGATATATCAAATTCTACCAAAACAATGGAAATGCCACTCACGTGTCCCCAGCCCCCCTTTCAGGAAAGATTCCGAATCTTCGCATTGCCCCCAGGAAAATTAGTCTGCATTTAGGCCAGAGTTTCCCCAAAATCAGTCCTGTGGACCCCAAGGGGGCCACGTTTTGTTTTTGCCCCTAGCACAACACAGCTGATTCAAATAATTAACTAATCATCAAGCTTTGATTATTTGAATCAGCTGTGTAGTGTTAAAGCAAAAACCAAAATGTACACCCCTTGGGGTCCCCAGGACCGAGTTTGGGAAACACTGATTTAGGCTATTGTTTATATGTGTTTCACAGCAGGCTGCTGATTGGAGGCTCACAATAACGTCCTGGAACAGAGCGAATGGAATCGGATCAAACACATGGCAACCATGTTTTTGATGTATTTGATACCATTCCACTAATTACGCTCCAGCCATTACCACGAGTCGGTCCTCCCTAATTTAGGTTCCACCAACATCCGGTGATATGTTTTTCAAATTTTTTGGGGGTAAAAGCCAGAGTGTAATTCTATACTATCTTATTATATATTTTTTTATTTTTTTAAATTATCTCAGCCACCGTCCCCACAGGAGGGCTTTTGCTTTTTGGTAGGTCGTCATTGTAAATAAGAATTTGTTCTTAATTGACTTGCCTAGTTAAATAAAGGTCAAAAAATAGTATAGCTATAAAAAAAAATAGCTATAGTAACCAACTGAAATTCCAAACTTTGAACAAGCATATCTCCTGTCCCTTTTGAGCTATATACGGCTCTCTTCACAAGTAACACGGGTGGCAGGTAGCCTAGTGGTTAGAGCGTTGGACTAGTAACCGTAAAGGTTGCAAGTTCAAATCCCCAAGCTGATAAGGTACAAATCTGTCGTTCTGCCCCTGAAAATAAGAATTTGTTCTTAACTGACTAGTAAAATAAAACACATTTCCCATAAGCTCTGTCCATTCACAAACAGTAAACAACATCTATGGGCCCTGTTATTCCATACAGTTGACATAAAATTTGATTGTTGTCTCATTAATCAGGCCTCCTAATTGTCCCTGTAATTTCTAAGCAAACAGCTGGAGGCAGGGCTTTCTCCCGTAGAGCTCCATTTTTATGGAATGGTCTGCCTCCCCATGTGAGAGACGCAAACTCGGTCTCAACCTTTATGTCTTTATGTCTCATCTCTTCAGTGGGTCATATGATTGAGTGTAGTCTGGCCCAGGAGTGGGAAGGTGAACGGAAAGGCTCTGGAGCAACGAACCGCCCTTGCTGTCTCTGCCTGGCCGGTTCCCCTCTTTCCACTGGGATTCTCTGCCTCTAACCCTATTACAGGGGCTGAGTCACTGGCTTACTAGGGCTCTTTCATACCGTCCCTAGGAGGGGTGCGTCATTTGAGTGGGTTGAGTCACTGATGTGATCTTCCTGTCTGGGTTGGCGCCCCCCCCTTGGGTTGTGTCGTGGCGGAGATCTTTGTTGGCTATACTCGGCCTTGTCTCAGGATGGTAAGTTGGTGGTTGAAGATGTCCCTCTAGTGGTGTGGGGGCTGTGCTTTGGAAAAGTGGGTGGGGTTATATCCTTCCTGTTTGGCCCTGTCCGGGGGTATCATCAGATGGGGCCACAGTGTCTCCTGACCCCTCCTGTCTTAGCCTCCAGTATTTATGCTGCAGTAGTTTATGTGTCGGGGGGCTAGGGTCAGTTTGTTATATCTGGAGTACTTCTCCTGTCCTATCCGGTGTCCTGTGTGAATTTAAGTATGCTCTCTCTAATTCTCTCTTTCTCTCTTTCTTTCTCTCTCTCGGGGGACCTGAGCCCTATGACCATGCCTCAGGACTACCGGGCATGATGACTCCTTGCCGTCCCCAGTCCACCTGGCCGTGCTGCTGCTCCAGTTTCAACTGTTCTGCCTGTGATTATTATTATTTGACCATGCTGGTCATTTATGAACATTTGAACATCTTGGCCATGTTCTGTTATAATCTCTACCCGGCACAGCCAGAAGAGGATTGGCCACCCCACATAGCCTGGTTCCTCTCTAGGTTTCTTCCTAGGTTTTGGCCTTTCTAGGGAGTTTTTCCTAGCCACCGTGCTAAACCTGCATTGCTTGCTGTTTGAGGTTTTAGGCTGGGTTTCTGTACAGCACTTTGAGATATCAGCTGATGTATGAAGGGCTATACAAATAAATGTGATTTTATTTGATTAATCCATAATAATTGTCACTAATTGGCCCAAGTTGGGGCACTGCATAATTTGTGGGGGATGACATGTTTGCTGTTGACTTGTTACTCTTGGTTAGATACATTGGGGCAAAAAAGTATTTAGTCAGCCACCAATTGTGCAAGTTCACTCACTTAAAAAGATGAGAGAGGCCTGTAATTTTCATCATAGTTACATTTCAACTATGACAGACAAAATGAGAAAGAAAATTCCAGAAAATCACATTGTAGGATTTTTTATGATTTTATTTGCAAATTATGGTGGAAAATAAGTATTTGGTCACCTACAAACAAGCAAGATTTCTGGCTCTCACAGACCTGTAACTTCTTCTTTAAGAGGCTCCTCTGTCCTCCACTCGTTACCTGTATTAATGGCACCTTTTTGAACTTGTTATCAGTATAAAAGACACCTGTCCACAACCTCAAACATTCACACTCCAAACTCCACTATGGCAAGACCAAAGAGCTGTCAAAGGACACCAGAAACAATTAATTAACAGGTGACATCACCTGGTCAGTGTATGTCATGGAAATTCCAGGTATTCCTAATGTTTAGTACACTCAGTGTATGTCATGGAAATTCCAGGTGTTCCTAATGTTTAGTACACTCAGTGTATGCACTCTGCCCATTAGAATTTCTGCAAATTAGACTTTTTGGGGGGAACAGATTTTTTTGAGAAAATGCTGCTACTCTTCCTTCCTATATGATTTGATGACACTACATAAAGGCCTGGTCTTTTGTCAAGAAAATTTGCACAATGATAGGTCACTCCAAGGTCACTCCGATTGACCAAATGTGTCTATGGCGTGCTTGGCCCCTGCAATTGCTGCTTGCAGCTATATATTTTTTATAACCGATATTCCAAGAGGGGGCTCTGCATCGTTCGTGGGGGACGACATGTTTACTGTTTCCTTGTTATCCTTGTATCCCTGTTTTTCAACTTGAGGTAAGCAAGCAAAGCATTTAAATGTATAATGTATTTAAGTTCAGAATAATATTTCTTCAATAGATCCTTTTCTGTGTTTGCAAAAAATTCCAGCACGAGGGTGATGAGTGCAAGTTGGTGGCAGAACAAGGGTGAGTTCTCATAGAGCGCCAGCAAAAAAAGCCTCTATTTACATGTTGCACGTTACTTTTGGATTAGAATTGGATTTTAAGTCTCGTATGAATGTCCTGCTTAATATAATGTTTGCGTCTTCATCGCAAATCAACTGTATTATACTTTTTAAAAAACACTTCAACTTCAACCAGTAAAATTGCTCAGAGGCTAGATGACGTCAGTGTGTCGTGTACTGGAAAAGGGTCTACATGAAGAAATGTATATTATGTATATTATTTTATATTATGAAGACTGTTTAGCTAGCTAGCTAGCTAACAACTGTCATAAGCTCGCTAAGTTAGCAAGTAATGTTATGCCTGCAGTTGAAAAAAAAAACTCTGTGGTTAAATTTCTAAATGCGTGATGTTACATTGTTTCAGTTATCTACGAAGTCCATGGGCAAGTTTCCAGTATTATTAGTTGTATGTACGGGATCACATGGTACACAGCGTCCAATGAAATGCTAACTTCCTTCTCGATCTTCCTTACTTCTCAACAATGTTAAAATCTCAACATCAATGATAGCTCAGCCCCATCACCACCTTCATCTTAAGACATTTTGAGACAAAGTTGATCTACTTTTGCTAAAGAAATGGTTGAGACTGCAATTCTGGTCTTGTGTGTCTGTCTGTCTGTGTGTGTGTTTTTGTGTCTGTCTGTGTGACTGTGTGTGTGTGTATCTGTTTGTCTGTGTATGTGTTGGTGTCTGTCTGTCTGTCTGTCTGTCTGTCTGTCTGTGTGTCTTTGTGTGTGTGTGTGTGTGTGTGTGTGTGTGTGTGTGTGTGTGTGTGTGTGTGTGTGTGTGTGTGTGTGTGTGTGTGTGTGTGTGTGTGTGTGTGTGTGTGTGTGTGTGCGTGTGTGTGCGTGTGCGTGCACAGTGACTGGAGGGTGCTAGTACGACAAACATGGCAACAGCGTAACGATCCTGAGTACACTTAACCCTGCGGGAGCCTCATGCTCACACCTAAACTGGATAGAGAGAGCGAGAGAGACTGTCCACCACTGTCCCCCATGCAATAACACCCTTAGTTAGCAGAAACACCCTACCCCCCACAATACTGCACACCTAGCTGTAGACTAATCCTACTTTATCCCTCCAGGATAAAAAAAAAAAAGCATAATTCGAGGAACTGCACCAAGGGCCTCTGCTGTAAGCGGCTGGTGAGCACAAACTGTCAGATTAAGACGTCTGAGAGGATGATCCTGGTCACACATTTAGCAGGATTTTATTTCCTACCAAATGACCAGCTTGGATATTTGGCCAGTGTCCCTGTATGGAACTACAGAGAGTCTTAATAAACAAACCCAGACACCTCGTCAAAACAAAAACAAACAAACAAAACAAAAACATGGTTGTTCTTCCCACATGACACAGTTCACAAGGCCAACCTTCCCTGTACTGTTAGTGGCCACCGAGTGGTAGTGGTTACCTTATAAGGCCTCCCCTTTTTCTGCCATCGGAAAAAGGGAGCTAAAGCATTTAGGTGTCTTAACCGCGGCCTAAAGTGCTAACAAGGGCTTAGTGAGGTAAATGTTGAAAGAGGTTTAGCCTCCCAACGCTTAATGCAGGACTCTCCTGGGAGTAATTACTGTGAAGCGCCTGGTCCGGCCGGTGCGTAGTTGGATGAGGAGATCACCCCAATGTCAGGAAATAGGGGAGGGGGGGGGGTGCTTAACTCGGGAGATAAAGCCAGGCTAATAGAGTTGAGGCAAAGCGGTATTTAAAGTTTTTTTTTTGTTGGTTAAGGCCGTTAGTTAGCCGTTAGCTGCTGACACAGGACAGGGGTGTGGCTGATTGGCTGGTCACCACTTATCAGAGGTGTCAAGCTAGGCTGCTATACCAAGGCCCTGAGGAATCCATCAGCATCATATTCTGTGAACTCCTGACCTGAAGATACAGTGTAGCTTTAAGGTTTTTTATTTCGTTTAACTTCTCGTTCTGTCTACTCTGTTGGGACAAGTCAGTCACAAGCTGTTCTCATTGGCAGGAACTTGAAGGTGAGTCAAATTAACTTACCTCTGTCCTCTCCCCCTCCACTCTCTCGCTCTGTTACTCTTCAACCTTCTTCTCCCTATTCCCACTCTCTCATTCATTCTTCATTCTGTGCGTTTCAAAAGCTGAACACTAAAATAAGATGTTATTAAATTGAATAATGCAAAGAGCACAGATCTGTAAAAAAAAAAGAAGAAAAACAGTGGAACTCCTTAGAATTTGCTGAAGGTTCAATTTAGTAAACTTCACAATTTATGTGAAGCACATGATGGAAATGTGAGCTGCAGTATTTGGAACATAGGTTGGATGATGTGATTTCCTATCTAATTTAAATATTATGTTTATTTTGCTCATGCCCATTGGTTCATCCACACTGAACAAATAGTGTATGTTAAAACCACATGCACGTAAATTGCATATATATATATATATATATATATATTGCAGTTATATGTTATATATATAATTACTGTTATTTATATATATATATATATATTATATCTACATATACTCTACATATTTGAAAATGTATGTATTCACCAAATACACACTGTGAAATGCATTTTACAGTAGTTGCACTCAATCAATTTGTATTCACAAAAGTTGTTCCTTAAAGGGATAGTTCAGTGATTTATTCAAATTCGGGGTTTAAAAAAAAGGCTAATTTGAGCATTTGTTGACTATGTTTAGTCTAACTGTGGATAACTCCCTCCCCAAAAAGTGTGGATTGCAGTCACTCCTTGTCTATAGACAGGGTTGGGAAGGTTACTCATATCATCTTTTTCATTAAAGGCTAAACTGATCCTAGTTCAGCACCAGGGTTGAGTAGGTTTCTCATCTTATTCATTAGGATCTTAAAGGCTAAACTGATCCTAGTTCAGCACCAGGGTTGAGTAGGTTTCTCATCTTATTCATTATGATGTTAAAGGCTAAACTGATCCTAGTTCAGCACCAGGGTTGAGTAGGTTTATCATCTTATTCATTATGATGTTAAAGGCTAAACTGATCCTAGTTCAGCACCAGGGTTGGGTAGGTTTCTCATCTTATTCATTAGGATCTTAAACGCTAAACTGATCCTAGTTCAGCACCAGGGTTGGGTAGGTTTCTCATCTTATTCATTATGATGTTAAAGGCTAAACTGATCCTAGTTCAGCACCAGGGTTGGGTAGTTTCTCATCTTATTCATTATGATGTTAAAGGCTAAACTGATCCTAGTTCAGCACCAGGGTTGGACAGGTTACTTTCTAAATGTAATCCGTTTCAGTTACCTGTCTAAAATGATAATCAGTAATATAACTTTTGGATTACCCAAAACTCAGCAACCTAATCATTTTACTTTAATTTACTTTCCTCGTTAGAACAAGACAAAAAAGGAGTCTCTGACTTGTGATCAGACTCGCTTAATTAGGTAGGAACAAACTTAAACGTGCGTCTTTTTTTCAATGCTGAATGTCATTGAGAAAATGGAAAGGTGTCATAATGTTGTTTTTTTCTCTCCCTCAAACATCATTTCTGAATTTAAAAGTAGTCACAGCACTAATCCATTTGTTTTTCAAAAGTATTTGTAATCTGATTACAATATTTTAGTTTGTAGCGTAACTGATTAGTAACGGGGTTTTGTATCCAGATAACATGTCATTCTTTACTTACCCACCCCGGTCTATAGTCTACGTTCAGGGTAAGGAAATGAATATAAAAATATGTAAAATACTGTAGCTGAACTGTCCCTTTAACTTTTTGTCTGTTGAGTTATTTTATTTTATTTATGTAAAATATTTAGGTAATGATGCCGTGAACTATGCAGTTGTAGGTAGCACGGACAGTTAAAAACAAATATATATATATATATATATTTTTTTAAACTTTACCTCTCAAACCTGGTCTGTACTCACATGTGCTCATCTAATTAAATCAAAATCTAATTAAAATATCAACCTCATCGATATCTAAACCTCGGGTTCATTCAAACATGCAAACAAGGTGTTGATGGTCTCAGCAAAAGTATGTCTAGCATTTGTTTGTCACTTAAGGGGATTATAACGTTCCAGACGATGCTTCTGTCTTGTCTGATATGACCTCCCCAAATGCAAGGCTTCATGTAAGTCGTCAGCAATTTTCCTTTAATTCATTCTTGTAATGAGATTAGCCCGGGCAGCCGCAAATCCAGGCACCCGGAGCTCTAGTCTTTAGATACAGGCTTCCACTTGTCACATGCAGGCCAAAACTCCAGTTGCTGTGTGCAAACATGTCAGATCAAATGTGGAAACTCCCACATCTCACTGTTCGAAAACCTCAAGTTTTTAAGGTTTTTAAAAATGTACATGTTTATCCAAATGAATGGCATTACTTTAGTGGCTTGAGTTCAAATGTACCATAGAATCAGCTACAGTAGGAGCTTAGTTAGTAAGTCAGTTAGTGAGGATTGATTAACTGGGTGTCATTAGTCTAATGTTTCGGACTCCATCTAAAGGTCATCTATTACATTTTGGAGGTGACGATAATAGTTCAATATTTGAGTTAACTATCCCTTTAAAATACTCAATGTGGTCATTTGATTAACTTTAGTATATTCCGTAACACTTTACTTGACACCCAGCATCATAACATGTTATGACCCAAATATTTACACCTGCTGTGACATATATTGTGTTATTTTATGGCTGGCTGTGACACCTACATAAGACTGTCAAAACTCCCAACAAAACCTACCACACGAGGCAAAACATTCCATTACACCATAGCCTACGTGTCAACAGTATGTTTATGTTTTATCATTTTTGGGAGAAACAACCCATATTAAATTATCGTTGTAATTGCGCACACATTGATTTCACACATACATCCACCGTAATGCACTGTTGCTGATGACTGGGATGAATGCAGGAGCAGATTTCAGGAGCAGGACAAGACACCCTCTTTTTGACTCATGACTGATATATATATATATATATATATATATATATATATTTACCTTTATTTAACTAGGCAAGTCAGTTAAGAACAAATTCTTATAAGGGCCTGTACTTGACAGGCCTATCTGGCTTATACAGTGGTGCAAAAAAGTATTTAGTCAGCCACCAATTGTGCAAGTTCTCCCACTTAAAAAGATGAGAGAGGCCTGTAATTTTCATCATAGGTACACTTCAAATATGACAGACAAAATGAGAGAAAAAAAATCCAGAAAATCACATTGTAGGATTTTTAATGAATTTATTTGCAAATTATGGTGGAAAATAAGTATTTGGTCACCTAAAAACAAGCAAGATTTCTGACTCTCACAGACCTGTAACTTCTTCTTTAAGAGGCTCCTCTGTCCTCCACTCGTTGCCTGTATTAATGGCACCTATTTGAACTTGTTATCAGTATAAAAGACACCTGTCCACAACCCACGGGGTGAGATCTTGCGGGGAGCCCCAGATCGAGAGAGATTATCAGTGGTCTTGTATGTCTTCCATTTCCTAATAATTGCTCCCACAGTTGATTTCTTCAAACCAAGCTGCTTACCTATTGCAGATTCAGTCTTCCCAGCCTGGTGCAGGTCTACAATTTTGTTTCTGGTGTCCTTTGACAGCTCTTTGGTCTAGGCCATAATGGAGTTTGGAGTGTGACTGATTGAGGTTGTGGACAGGTGTCTTTTATACTGATAACAAGTTCAAACAGGTGCTTTCAGTTAACTCAGTTGTCATGACCATATTATGACAGGTTATGACACGTTAAGTCAGTTGTCATGACCATATTATGACATGGTTATGGCCGTGTCCTAACGTGTTTTGACACTGGGTGTCAAGTGAAGTGTTACCATTTATTCACTGTACATTGTGTGGAGAAGAGACTATTCAACCCATCGAAAAAATATGACAAATAAATATTACTGAATCGAATGATACTCTCACTATGTGACCCATGTTGGAATCAAACACACAACACTGGTGTCTCTGCTGCCACCAAACTCTAACAAACTGAGCCATTTGTATTGGTATTGGTATTGGTATTGTATAAGGATCCCCATTAGCCACTGCAAAAGCATCAGCTACTCTTCCTGGGGTCCACATGAACATGACATCATACATAGTACGGAACATTATTAGTCAAGCACTGAAAAGCATCATTTCGAAACGGTACATATCAGTACACACAATATCTAGGTCTAATACATGGTGCAGTGCCATTTCAAAACAAGATATATAAAATGGCTGTGTCTCTTCACAGCCCACTTTGTGCAGTTAGTTGTTCTTTTATCTGATTTTTGAAACTGGTTTTATTGCTAGCTTGAGTTACCTGTGGTGGCAGAGAGTTCCATGTAGTAATGAGTTTCCCAGCCTCTGTTCTGGACCTGGGGACTGTGAAGAGACCTCTGGTTGCATGTCTATTGTTGTACAGATGCGTGTCCGAACTGTGTGCCAGCTGCTTGAACAAACAGTTCGTTACCTTCAACTCATTAATACCTTGCATAAAGACCAATAGTGATACAGTCAATGTCTCCTCAACTTTGAGCCAGGAGAGACTGACATGCATGGTACTGACACTTTCCCTCCATGTACATCTAAGTGCAATACGTGCTGCTTTGTTCTGGACCAACTGATTGGCTGATTCTGGACCAACTAACAGGCTGATTGGTCGGCTGTTTGAACCATTTCAAGGGTGCTCTGCTATTCTTGGGTAGCGGAATGACCTTTGCCCCCCTCCACATCTGAGGGCACACATCGTCTTCTAGGCTTAAATTGTGTTCCGCTACCAACCTCAGCAATGTGCCATCCAGGTTGTCGGTACCAGGTCCTTATTTATAGATAGCAACAATTGTTTCACCTCTTCCACACCCACTTTGTAGAACTCAAAACTAAAGTGCTTGTCTTCCATTATTTGGTCCATTGTGCATGAAATATGAAGGCTCAGAATTTGTTGTTTGACCAACAAATATTTTTCACATCTTTAACATTGGAGTCATTGTAAAAAAAAAACCTCTTGTATATAATATAATTATAATCGTTTAAACACAATTTTAGGTCCGGTCTTTGGAACATTGTTTTTTCTAGTTAAGGCTTTAATGATCGCTACATCTGATGGGTGTGGATACTGCTCTAGAGCAGATTTCTGTAACGTTAGTAAAGATGTGATCAATACACGTGGATGATTTAGTTCCTGTTCTGTTTGTAAACACTCTGGTGGGTTGACTGATAACCGGAACCAGATTACAACAGGCGTTTTACAGTGAATTGTACAGTAGTTGCTCAGCTGTATGGCAAGTCCTAGTGTGTGCTGCAATAGGGGCCAGGCCTCTCTGGCTTCCCTCGGACTCTTCTTGGTTCAAGTTCATACAAGCCCTACTCTTCCTGTAAAAGATTAATTACTGAGTACAAGCTGTTTTTCCAGCTGAGCGCTATACCTCAAAGACTAGTGTCCCCTCTTCTGACTGGTAGTTCAGTGATAATAGTAGGGATAGGCTTGAATGTACAGTAGTCTGTTGTTTTCGTAGCGTTGGTTTGGTCACTAACCGGGTGAGTTTTCATTTATTTATTACACGCATAGACATACTTATACTCATAGACATATTCACTTTACCGCTACCTACGTGTACAAATTACCTGGACTAACCGGTACCCCCGCACATTGACTCGGTACCGGTACCCCCTGTATATAGCCTCGTTATTGTTATTGTTATTTTTTTTTAAACTTTAGTTTATTTAGTAAATATTTTCTTAACTCTATTTTCTTATAAATGCATTGTTGGGTTAAGGGCTTGTAAGTAAGCATTTCACGGTAAGGTCTACTACACCTGTTGTATTCGGCTCATGTGACAAATAAAATGTGATTTAATCCATACTGACATTCACGCAGGCAAAATGACACTATGATGCAATAGATTTTTCCTTACACTCACATTATGGAGACATTTTACACGCTAACTCTTAGTACACAATATACTGTACTCAACACAGATAACCCCCCCCCCCCCCCCCCCCCCCCCCCCCCCCCCCACACACACCCCCCCCCCCAAAAAAAAAAAAAACACTTATGTAAATTTACATTCAGGCTACCTGAGGAGGACAGATAAAACCTTGAGCCGTCCATGTATTAATCCACTATGTCATCTTTTTAAATGTTCTCTCTTCTTACCTCTATCCGTTCCTTTTGTATATTTGCTGAGTTTAATAGATGAAAGATAAAAGGTTGTGTGGAGAGTGACATTGGTAGCAGGGACCAGGGTGACCATGCTTGCGTGTGGCGCCACATATTTGCCCATAAACCAATTTCCCTCCACCAGATTTATCCCCCAAGGTGTTTTCAGGACATCTCAAGGGGCTGATGGAGGCTAATAAGATTATCACTCAAGGTGTATTGTCTGGTGTGCTTACAGGCAAGGTTTGCTGAGGTAAAACTCCTAAACGCCCGGATTACCTCCAACACATCCCTTTAAAGTGCTGTATAGTCAGGATTTAGCTAATCGGATAGTGGGGGGAGGGAGGGCCAGGTTGGAAGACACACGGGTCAGCAGATGTTCTCGGGGCCTGGCAGACTAGATGGGACTAACAGGAGGATTAGATGGGTCTGTGAGGGAACTTTAGGGGACTGTGGGGTAGTACGGTACACCACTGACTGGGGATAAAGGCTGCTAACGGTTAGGGATAGGCTGGATCTTATGGGGGGGGATTATTTAGGCAAGTATATTTTGTCAGGGATGTGTTGTCATAGGTTACCCCATAGGTGTATCTAGACACACGCGCACACATGCACACACACACACACACACACACACACACGCACCTACACACACACACACACACACACACACACACACACACACACGCACCTACACACACACACACACACACACACACACACACACACACACACACACACACACGCACCTACACACACACACACACACACACACACACACACGCACACACACGCACCTACACACACACACACACACACACACACACACACACACACACGCACACACACGCACCTACACACACACACACACACACACACACACACACACACACACACACACCATAAAGGAGAGATACCCAGTCATTTCAGTAACGCCATGACCACAGTTATTTCAGAGCCACCTCCGACATAATATTTTCCTGTAGTATGTGTTAAAAAATTGGAGTCCATTTTTTTATGGATATAAATCTACAGCCCACACTGGTCCCGGATTAAAGCACTTGTCTGTTCAGTGTTATATTTATTCATTAGATGCTAATCAGAGGTGTCTAAGTCAATCAGGTGTAATGACAAGCTGCAATGATATGCGCTATGTGTGTGTGTATGTGTGTGTGTGTGTGTGTGTGTGTGTGGGTGTGATAATTAAAAGGATTGTTGTTGTAGCAGAGAGAAAGAGGTATATGGAGTCAGAAAGTGTTCCAATGTTCCTTTCTGCTCTGAGGTGAATCTAGAGTCTAGACAGTATTCCTCAATCCTCAATATAGCTTTGGTTGCTCGACCGAAACTTAATTGTCAACTTTTGACAACAGTTTCTTTTTTTTATATCTCAATGTCATCAGTCTTGTCTCTCTCTCTCTCTCTCTCTCTCTCTCTCTCTCTCTCCCTTAAAGACCATTGATGAAAACATGCTTAGCAACGATTAGCAATCCTCACATGTCTATTAAGTGTACTAGTTATGGTAGTATTGTAACGTAAGGGTTTATTGATGGACAGTACACACGTGATCACTGACGAGTAGTAGCCTAATCTTTTCTGATTAGTCCTGAGGACTTATGTTGCATCCCTCTTGGGCTATAACTTAGTTAATTGGGCTAACACGGTATTGAGTCACACCAACCACCCATGTTTGATATCTATCTGTTCAGTTACATCAACACACAGTAACTGTATGCCATCATTTTAATCATAGAGGGCCTTTCAATGTATAAGGTCATGGTTGCCTCCTAGTGGTGAAATATGAAAATGACAAGCAATTTAAAGAAGGTTGCTAAAAGGGGACTTAACTAAGACTAATTAACACTAATCTGCTCAACACCACTTTACCTTTTTTTATACTGGGCAAGTGCGGTCTTTCCTGTACCAGGTATATGTAAGCAAGGTTCCTTCCTTCTTAAAGGACCAATTAGATTAAAACAAGTACTTGAAAACAGACTAAATCACTGTTAGCTAACCATCTGAGGGACCAATCAGCAATATCCCAGGGACCAATGCTGATCCACGGGCCACAGGTTGACAAACACTGGTCTTAAATACTAATCTCCTCATCTCGGTTCCACAGAGAGGCAGTTTCCTAGAGGTCATAGGTCAGGCCATGACCCCGAGGGAGCAGCTGAGAAAGATGTCAGCGATGGGGGAGCAGGGGGCTCTGGATGAGAAACACTGGTACCGCCTGGTCAATGGCATGTCTGCTGGAGGTAAGGCTGATCCACCTGGCTTGAATCTGCATGTCTCTCCGTTAGCCTGCTGAGCTAAAGTCCTAGGTATTAGCTCGTTCATCCTTGCCTAGAAAATTCCCTCAACCTAACCAAGAACATTCATACTCTTCCATACCTTAGACGCAGGAGCTTTTCACTGACCTAGGTAATTACTGGGGCCCATAACTTTACCTGATCAGGTCACATGGTCAGTGGAAACTTTGGGCCCTAGTTTTGTATCGACTTCTAAATGGCGTGACACATCCACCATCGAAGGCTAGGTATTTCAGAAGGTTAGGTATTTCAGAAGGTTAGGTATTTCAGAAGGTTAGGTATTTCAGAAGGTTAGGTATTTCAGAAGGTTAGGTATTTCAGAAGGCTAGGTATTTCAGAAGGCTAGGTATTTCAGAAGGCTAGGTATTTCAGAAGGCTAGGTATTTCAGAAGGTTAGGTATTTCAGAAGGCTAGGTATTTCAGAAGGTTAGGTATTTCAGAAGGTTAGGTATTTCAGAAGGCTAGGTATTTCAGAAGGTTAGGTATTTCAGAAGGCTAGGTATTTCAGAAGGTTAGGTATTTCAGAAGGCTAGGTATTTCAGAAGGTTAGGTATTTCAGAAGGTTAGGTATTTCAGAAGGCTAGGTATTTCAGAAGGTTAGGTATTTCAGAAGGTTAGGTATTTCAGAAGGTTAGGTATTTCAGAAGGTTAGGTATTTCAGAAGGCTAGGTATTTCAGAAGGTTAGGTATTTCAGAAGGTTAGGTATTTCAGAAGGTTAGGTATTTCAGAAGGTTAGGTATTTCAGAAGGCTAGGTATTTCAGAAGGTTAGGTATTTCAGAAGGTTAGGTATTTCAGAAGGCTAGGTATTTCAGAAGGTTAGGTATTTCAGAAGGTTAGGTATTTCAGAAGGCTAGGTATTTCAGAAGGTTAGGTATTTCAGAAGGCTAGGTATTTCAGAAGGCTAGGTATTTCAGAAGGTTAGGTATTTCACTAGTCCTGCATGTTGGAGCTCGAAGCCTAAGATTTTCACTGTACCCTGCAATCACACCTGCAACCCTGTACATGTGACTGTTAAACACTCTGAATCTGAATCGTGTTGCGCTGTGTTTCGTCGCAGAGCTACGTCAGCGGCAGGAGATGATGATGAGAAACCAGATGACCATGACTCCTCAGATCCTGGCCCAGGGACAGCAGAGGCTACAGGGGGTGCCCACCCAGTTTGAGCCCCGCTTCATGGAAAGAGAGCTAGCTCCTCCCTCTGAGATGGTATCTTCTGAGGTCAGGCAGATGCACATGGGGGGTCACCTCGGTCCGCCCATGCCCCCACACCCTGGTATACCTGGCAGGGGCTTCCCTGGAGCTGGCTATAGCTTCATGCCCTCAGAGCCCATGGAGACAGTTGCCCGGCGACAGGAGCTCATCCACAAGCAGAACATCGCCAGGTACGGTCTGACATTGATCTGCAGCTGCATGTTACAGGACATGTCAAAGTACACGTCATGGACTCTAGGCCTTTGGAAATCATAGCCCTCCCTTTTACGGTCCCCTTCAACTTAATACCAAGAGCCTGTTTCGTGCACTACATTACAGAACAGTTGGCAGATATGATTTGATTAAATACAGAGCCCATACACAAAGCCCATGTGACCTACAAATGTGTATTGTTATATATATATATATATATATATATGTGTAGTGTTCGGTTATGTCTGATTGGTGTATTGTGATGTCTAACTGGTGTGTGTTGTTACGTCTGATTGGTGTATTGTTATGTCTGATTGGTGTGTTACGTCTGATTGGTGTGTATTGTTACATCTGATTGGTGTATTGGTTTGTGTTGGTGTGTGTTGTTACGTCTGATTGGTGTATTGTTACATATGATTGGTGTATTGTTACATCTGATTGGTGTATTGTTACGTCTGATTGGTGTATTGGTTTGTGTTGGTGTGTGTTGTTACGTCTGATTGGTGTATTGTTACATATGATTGGTGTATTGTTACATCTGATTGGTGTATTGTTACGTCTGATTGGTGTGTTGTTACGTCTGATTGGTGTGTTGTTACGTCTGATTGGTGTGTTGTTACGTCTGATTGGTGTGTGTTACGTCTGATTGGTGTATTGTTTCGTCTAACTGGTTTGTATTGGTTGTTTTTTCAGGATGGAGATGAATGCCATCCTCCATCAGAAGGAGATGGAGAACGCGCATCAGAAGGGTCTGATGGGTATGGAGGCGCCCATGATGTACCAGTCCAATGCCATGGCGTTCCGAGGGCGCCAACGCCTCCCAGACGGCCACGACGTCTTCGTCCACCGCACCACCCTGGAGGAAATGCAGGCCAACAGCCTCCTGATGTCCTCCAGCCCCTATCCACCAATCAGCACGCTGCAGAGGGAGAGGAGCCGCAGGGTCGGTCGCAGGGCAACTAATCACAAGAGCACAGAGAGCCACGCGTCGGGCCCGAAGGGCCAATCGGAAGACAAGAGCGTGGAGCAGAGTCCCGGCGGTGCCTCGGGAGAGGAGAAAGAGGCGGAGGGGAAAATGGACATGGGAGGGGAGGCGGCCAGCAAACAACATCAAACCAAAATGGACGCACAGCTCTCGGCGGGCAGCAGGAAGAGCTACAAGGAGGAGGAGCAGGGCCTGCGCAAGGCCTGCATAAACAGTCAAGATGGCTGCCCTGACGTTACCAACTGCAACAGTGGCGCCAGCGACAAAGACATGCCTGGCCAATGCTCTGCGTTCCAGTATCCCTCCGCCAGTGGGCCTATCCCAGGCATGCCTTACATGTTCCCTCATGGTGGGTCTACTTTCTACAGTCTTATTTTGATCAAAACTCTCAGGGGTTTGTGCTGCTGTCTTTGATTTGATTTGTTTCATTTATTTGACCAAGGGATAGATGTGAGCCGTGTGTGTGTTGTTTTGATCAGGGCACCCCAATCTCTTTCTCAACGGAGAAGATATGTCCTCTATCCAAGACCTCAGGAAGTGGACAGTGGACGACGTGTACAACTTCATCAACAACATACCCAGCTGCTCTGAATATGCTCAGGTTGGTGTATTTTCCTGATCATCATCAAAACAGTAGAGTGACTTACAAAAATCAATAACAACAGAATTTAAATCTGCCAGGACTGTCACTGTTGTTTCTTAACAGTTTGCACCCTCCCCCGAGACAGTCCCACTTTGCAGGTTTGAAGTCTGTTGTTGGTGATTTTTGTAAACAGAAAGTTGCCTCGCTGTATATAGTGTCATACTGCTGCACCTGGCTTTTAAAGGATGTTCTTCTAACTGGTTAAACGTTCCTGTATCCCTCCTCCTCATATTACCTGATTATTCCCTGCAGACTTTCAAGGACCACGTGATAGATGGGGAAACGTTGCCGCTCCTGACAGAAGACCATCTACTGGACACCATGGGACTGAAGCTGGGCCCTGCACTCAAGATACGATCACAGGTAGACAAACCATCAAACAAATTCGGACAGCAGACCAAAAGATTTTCAAGTGCTGTCTATTTAATTTTCAATGGATTAAATATTTTGCAAACCATTTTCGGGGAAAAAAAGTATTGATGTACATTGTTTCAGCACATTGTTTATTACAATACCTTTTGGCATCTCTATCTCTGTCCCACCCAGGTGTCTCGACGGCTAGGCAGCATGTTTTATATGATGAACCTCCCGCTCGCCGCCGCCGCCGCTCTGCAGGCCGCCCCTGAGAAGGCAGGAGGAGGCCGATCGTCAGAGATCAGCTCCCCTGTTAACTGTAACAGTGTGGAGATGATGGGCAGCCCGTGCACCAGAGACCCAGAGGGCCTGAAACCAACCGACTCCCTCCCAGAGATTGACAACCCCTCTCCCCCTTCGGCCAGCAGTGGAACTGCCTGAGGCATCAGTGTGTGGGAGAAGAGTCGTCAGCCAGTGGTTCAGATCCAAGTCGACCACTAGCCCCTACCACATACATATAGACACATACCCTCTAAGGACTTCATGTAGATTTTTAAGCATTGGATGGGTATAAGTGATATAGTAACAGCTGCATCTTGCCCTCTGATTGGCTAGATGGAATTGTTGCTGTGTTGGATACACCTGTCCAACTTTCAGAAGTGCACAGGGAGTAGGAAATAGGGTTCAAATAGGAATTCAGCAAGTGTTTCAGCCCAAAGAGCTGCTTGTAAGCTGCTAACCATTTCCGTCAGGCAATGGTGTTCAGTTTTCTAGTGTGTGCCCTGCAGTGTTTAAACTGCTAGGTGTATGATGGCATTTTTGTATGTATTTAGTTACAGTTGAAATGTTTGGTACTTTTTTTCCACCATGTTTCAGATTCAAGATGGAGGCATTAAACCCCAAGCCATTAGAAATATAGATGGCTTGATGAAGAATGGGAAGAACACTGAATATACACGTGACCTCTGTGTTTGGGGGGAAAATAAACTGTATTATGTAAATATTAATGCATTTATTGTGTTTTTGTAGCATAATGCTTTCCAATGAATATGTGTGATATTATCAGTTTTAATGAATATAAATGATTGATTTTAACGTCACAATGTAGCCTATCAAATCACAGTTTTTTTATACGTTTTTAATGTTTTCTGGTTCAGTTTTGAAACATTTTTAATGTAGCAATGTACACTGAACATCAATCATATAATCAATAATTATAATCAATAATAATTTATATGTCGATAGCTACACTTTATCTGAAATTGTACAGTTGGCACTCATCCAGTTTATCTACATTCAGGGGCGGACTGGGGCCAGAAATCGGCCCTGGCATTTCTAAAACACAGGCCTATTTTTTTCCTTGAGGCCCCCTGATTATTAGCCAGATAATGATCAAGTTAGACAGGCCCACTTGGCACTTTTTTTATCAGCCCATCTGCCCGAAATGCCAGAGGGCCAGTCCACCTGTGTACATTAGAATGAACACCCTTGACCCATTTGAGCACATTAGAATGAACACCCTTGACCCATTAGAGCACATTAGAATGAACACCCTTGACCCATTTGAGCACATTAGAATGAACACCCTTGACCCATTAGAGCATATTAGAATGAACACCCTTGACCCATTAGAGCACATTAGAATGAACACCCTTGACCCATTAGAGCACATTAGAATGAACACCCTTGACCAATTAGAGCACATTAGAATGAACACCCTTGACCCATTAGAGCACATTAGAATGAACACCCTTGACCAATTAGAGCATATTAGAATGAACACCCTTGACCCATTAGAGCACATTAGAATGAACACCCTTGACCCATTAGAGCACATTAGAATGAACACCCTTGACCCATTAGAGCATATTAGAATGAACACCCTTGACCCATTAGAGCACATTAGAATGAACACCTTTGACCCATTAGAGCACGTTAGAATGAACACATTACATTTTAAAATGGTTAATGGTTAAATGGTTAAAAAGGTTTACGGTTAAGGTTAGGCTAAGGGTAGGATTTAAGGTTTTACAACCCTTGCCTTTTGGCTGATCCATTTGTGGTTTCAGGTGTGGGGGAAAACCGAGTCGGGTGCTGTGGAATCAGTGAGGGTAACCAGAAGTTGTCTTGTGATGATTGTTTGTGTTTCTGCTGGTCAGAAGGAGCAAGTGCTCCGTGTTAAATGAATGGAGGCACCGAGATGTGGTTTTGCTCTCAAGAAAAGGGCGCCATTGAAAGGAGTGATTACTGGGGCAGCGGTAAATGTGAAAGATGACCAACTGAAGGGAAGATTTCCTGTGTTTGTGATGCTCGTTGTTTGGTGTGACACAGACAGGGTGGCGTGAGTGGTGGAACAGAAGAGTCATTGTCTGTTCTTTTGAGTTTTGATGTTGAGTTTTTGCCTGACAAATTGATGTTAGGATATATAAGTTATCCTGTACGAGCTTTTGTGCCGAATACATTACGTTATTACAGGTGTCAAGCTGATGGGCATGTGGCAACAGTGTGTAGGAGGGAGGTTCCTAGGTGTGAGAAGTGTGCAGAAGGGCATGAGACAAATGAATGTGTAGCATTGGGGAAAGTAGTGGTATGTGTTAGTTGTAGATGTGCTCATGGGGCTGGGGATCAGAAATGTCCGGTGCGAGAGAGGCAGGTTGAGGTTTCCAGGGTCAGAGTAGTGCAAAAGTTCTCATATGCTGAAGCAGTGAAGAAAGTAGAGTAAGATGAGTCAAGGGGGAGGGATCCTGAGAGGAGTGGTGTGACTAGTAGATCTGTCCCAGTACCGAGGGATAAACCAACAAGTGATATATACACTACCGTTCAAAAGGTTGGGGTCATTTAGAAATGTCCCTGTTTTTGAAAGAAAAGCACGTTTTGTCAGTTTAAAATAGCATCATATTGATCAGAAATACATTGTAGACATGTTTAATGTTGTAAATGACTATTGTAGCTGGAAACGGTAGATCTTTAATGAAAAATCTACATAGGCATACAGAGGCCTGTTGTGCTGAATAATGAAGCAATTAAAACTGGCCTTCTTTAGACTAGTTGAGTATCTGGAGCATCAGCATTTGTGGGTTCGATTACAGGCTCAAAATGGCCAGAAACAAAGCACTTTCTTCTGAAACTCGTCAGTCTATTCTTGTTCTGAGAAATGAAAGCTATTCCATGTGAGAAATTGCCAAGAAACTGAAGATCTCGTACAACGCTGTGTACTACTCCCTTCACAGAACAGCTCAAACTGGCTCTAACTGGAATAGAAAGAGGAGTGGGAGGCCCCGGTGCATAACTGAGCAAGAGGACAAGTATATTAGAGTGTCTAGTTTGAGGAAAACACGCCTCACAAGTCCTCAACTGGCAGCTTCATTAAATAGTACCCGCAAAACACCAGTCTCCACGTCAACACTGAAGAGGCGACTCCGGGATGCTGGTCTTCTAGGCAGAGTTGCAAAGAAAAAGACAGATCTCAGACTGACTAATAAAAAGAAAGATTAAGATGGGCAAAAGAACACAGACACTGGACAGAGAAACTCTGCCTAGAAGGCCAGCATCCAAGAGTCGCCTCTTCACTGTTGACCTTAAGACTGGTGTTTTGCGAGTACTATTTAATGAAGCTGCCAGTTGAGGACTTGTGAGGCATCTGTGGGGGTGGAGGAGTTATTTTGCCCATCTTAATCTTTTCTTTTTATTGGCCAGTCTGAGATATGATTTTTTCTTTGCAACTCTGCCTAGAAGGCCAGCATCCCGGAGTCGCCTCTTCACTGTTGACCTTAAGACTGGTGTTTTGCGAGTACCATTTAATGAAGCTGCCAGTTGAGGAGTTGTGAGGCATCTGTGGGGGTGGAGGTGTGGATGAGAGGAGGGATGATAGTGGTAGTGAACTATTATAATCCGTGTCAAGTATTGGACATAGAAGAGTTGGAGAGAGTGAAGGGCCAGGATAGAAGTAAGGTCAGGTGGTGTTAGGATTTTAATGCCCACAACACGCTCTGGGGGGACGGATGGATGGATGGATCGAAATGGCCAAGTGATGGAAAATCTGATAGAAGTTAAAGATCTGGTGTACCTGAATGATGGCCGAGGGACCAGGATTGATGTAGACACAGGGAAAGAGTCTGCCTTGCACCTCACTCTGGTATCTAGTGTGATGACAGGAATCTGTTAGTGGGAGTTATGGGAGGAGTTGACAGTAGGGAGTGATCATTACCCCATAGTATGCACAGATGGCCAGAGGGAGGAGGAGGAGGTGTCAGTGGATGGAGTAGGCAGGTGGGTGTTTGAAAGGGCAAAGTGGGATCAGTTTCAGGAGCTGAGTGAGCAGGTGATGGTTTGGGTGGATATGAGAGGGGAAGTGGATAGTATGAATAACTGTCTGAGAACAGCTTTAGTGGGGGCAGCTACTGAGGTGATACTTAGGAGTTCAGGGAAGAGGAGGAGAAGGAAAGCAGTCCCGTGGTGGACGGAGGAGTGCGGGGAAATGGTGAGGAGTAGGAACTGGGAATGTAGAGTACTGAAAAGGACACATAACTTCAAACATCTGAGCAGGCCCAGGCTCTGGTGAGGAGAACTATACGTCAGGTAAAGAGGTCATATTGGCGTCGGTTCTGTGACACCATTGGAAGGGCGACACCAGTGGGAGAAGCCCGAGGGATGATTAATAGAATGAGTGGGGCCAGAAGGGAGTGGGATTATCCAGTGTTGACAAGTGGGAAGGATGTGGCAGTAACAGATGAGGAGAAGGCAGAGATGATGGCCAAAGCGTTAGTCCAAGTGCGTTGCTCGGCAAATTGGTCAGAGGAGGGGCAGAGGGAATGAGAGAGGAGCATCTTGGAGTGCTGGATAGGGGGGAGGAAGTAAAGGATGTGTTGAATGCACCATTTACCATGGCAGAGGTGAAAATGGCAATAGGTAAGGCTGGGTTAACTTCACCTGGGAAAGATGTGGTGTGCTATATTATGTTGGCCCATTTTAGTAATGAGGCACTGGATAAGCTATTGGTGTTGTACAACAGAGTGTGGGAGGAGTGGAAACTACCAGGCAGCTGGAAGGAAGCAGTAGTGTTACCAATCTGGAATCTGCGGAAGGACCCAACGAGGCCAACAAGCTATCGGCCAATAGCTTTAACATCACATGTATGTAAGTTTATGGGGTGTATGATAATGGAGCTTGTTAATCAAGCTTGATATTATGGGGATAGGAGGAAGAACGTACAACTGGATAAAGGACTTCCTGTTTGGAAGGTCTGTCCAGGTGAGGGTCAGGAAGTCTCTCTCAGGCAGCTACATGGTGGATAATGGCCCACCACAGTAACTAGTCCTCTGTTGTTCTCAATCCTGATCAATGATGTTTACTCTCAGATACAGCCGGATATTGGGAGGTCTTTATTTGCAGATGATGGGGACTTATGGAAAAGAGGAAGAAATGTGCCATATGTAGTCAGGAAGGTACAGGAAGCAATTAATAAGGTAGAGCAGTGGGCATTATTGTGGGGATTCAGGTTCTCTGTAGAGAAAACTCAGACAGTGTTCTTTACCAGGAGGAAGGTGGGAGATGAGGTATGCTTGAGGTTATAGGTTATGAGGTTATGCTTGAGGTTATGCCATTGCAGATTAGGAGACAGCAGCTGGCAATGAATTGTTGGGTCAGGGAGAAAGGGATACAGGAAATGAGTTTAAAGAGTATATTGAGTAGAACGTCATTAGATATAGTCTCAAATATTTTGTTATATTTTTTTTTTTGCGGAATGTTCCAAAAGGAATCGGTTCCAAAAACTTGGTAAAGTACAAGGTTGTCAACAAACAACAACGGGGCTGGCAGGTAGGATTTAGTTTCTCCCTGTCTCTGGCCTGCACTCCAGTACAGTAGGTGGCGGTAATGCACCATAACGTTGGATGTCAACCGCCGATAAACCCCACCGAAAAAGAACAAAGGGACGTTATTGCAGGAACCTGTTTGGAACGTACATTTTTTTGGGGGGGCATTTTGCTCTCGCGATATTCCCCGTACGTACTACGTGATTACACGTCAAAGGAGCTGTGTTGGAGAATCATGGCGGAGCGCAGGAGGCATAAGAAACGGATCCAGGTAAAATCATTTTAACGCTAACTGGAAGAAGATAGTTTTTGCTTGGATGTATTACAGCGAGTTTATTTTCAAGATTGAAATATTTCCCGCAACAGACTAGTTTTCTAGTATGGTAATGTTGCTAGCGATTCGATGCTGTTGATAATAGGCGAAAAGCTGTGCTAGCAGCTAACGACTGAAATATTACATTTTGCAGGAAGTCATTTTGCATAACATTTATCTGTAACACGAATATTTCAAATAGCAATACCTAGCTATTTCAGAACATTACCTAGCTAGTTAGCGAATGTTACCGGATAATACAACATTTTGCTGAAGAGGAGGTAGATATTAGGTAGGTGACGTTACAGTAACATTAGGTATGTACAATTTGCTAGTTAGCCAGGCTATCTCAGAAACCAGGTAGAGAAAGCTAGCGCAAACCCGTAGCCAACTAGCTTTGCTACCAGCTACTAACAAAACTCGCCAGCTAACGTTACCATCACAATGATAGGAAAGCAAGTTGCGGTTTCATGGCGGGCAACCAGATGTGAAGCCAAGACGTGTTTTGGAATATATAAATGGCTAACTAATGTTACTGTTTTGGCAAGCCAAATGCCACTGATGCGCAAGCACATCCTCATTAATTGATGTTTGATGGCCACACGAGAATAGTCTTAATTTAAAACTACGTTGACGTGTGGCATTTGGTCATTGTACAAATTGCAATAGTTTTGCAAGTAATGCTGAACTAGTTTTCTTTGGGGTAAGTCCCTCTCAGTTGTTTGAGACAAACTCCGGGTGGGTATAATTTGTGTTACGTTCCAACAGGAATCTGTTTCAAAAAACTTCGTAAATAACAAGTTTGCCAATAAACAACGCATACAAAGTTGTATAGCGGTAGAATAAGATACCGGGTAGGGAGTGGGCTACTTTGTTTTCACTCACCACGTTTATTCCGAAAAATGTCTCCGGTAGCCTATGGACAAACATTAAGAATAAGCTACGTGGTGAGTTGATGCCTATTCGGCATCTAGTTAGTTGAATTGATTATGCAAATTTGTATGCGTTGTTTGTTGACAACCTTGTACTTTACCAAGTTTTTGGAACCGATTCCTTTTGGAACATTCCGCAAATTATACCCACCCTCAAAGTCATGCCAACACACGAAATGCAACTCGACAACCTGATGACAATAACATACCTTACTGTATGTAGTGTAATGGAAGTTAATCGAATCGATTACACACAATTCAGGCCTTCTGGTCATTGTCAAATTACGCAACAGGTTCACATCACCTTGACATGCATCAACAACAGCTGATAGGCGACACCTTGGCTGTCTGTCAGTGGTAAAAAAAAAAATGGCTTAATATTCCATATGTCCTTGTCCTGGCTGCAGGAACAGGGTATGTTATTATGCAATAGTTGAAATTACATCTATTCCTTTATATCCAGTTTGCTCTCTTTTTTTTCTCTCAAGCTCTGTCTCATGAGATGGTAAGGGAAAAACACATGTTTTGAATAACTGATTACTATGTTGCTTTATTACTATGATGAGTGATGTGAACTTTCGGTGAGCATAAACATTGAACAAAACACTACCCAGGTTTGATTGCTGGCAGTGGCTATGCTTTCCTCGTCAACTATTTGACTGTAACCAGATTTGGACTTTAATTTTATTTGGCCACGACGTGGGCAGTTGAGAGAGGGGGCAGCTGTGCCTGAAAGAGTAGGGACTATCAAGACAACGTTGTGAAACGAGGAGATAATCTACTGCCTGGTATTTCCAAGAAGAACACAGGTTTTAGTTTGCCTATTGCGTAATGCTTTTGCTATGGTGGGCCCTACTGAACAGAACTGTCTTTCATAGGGGAAGCGAGGGTGGCCTAAGTCCCTCTCCTCATATTCATAGGATAGGCTCAGGTAAAGACGGGAGTATTTTCCATTTAGTGGGGCCTCGTGTGTCTGTATTTTGTGACTGATGATGCCCATACCTGAACCAAACCCCTGTTTCAAAGCCCTCCTTGCTTCATCATGTGCTGTATAGCTTTCGAAGCCAGCCAGCTGGGCCAGAAGCAGCAGCAGGCAGGACTGAATCTCGTTGTGCTGATGCTCTCTCATTCCCCTCCATGTTAGCAGGCAGTACTGGCTTCAGTGTCGGACCAGGGCCATATTCAGTCAGTAGGCATGGAGCAGGAGATTATGAAACTGAGCAAAATGGAGGGGGGTGCGAGGGAATTGACCAATGATAGTTTGTGTTCGTTGTCTGTAATGTCCAAAACAAGAACTACATTCCCATATATCACCATAATACGACTATTTCTGGAATTCCCAGTGAAATAGCCTGTTACATCATTCCATTTTGTTGATTTTAGAAATGCTTCTTTAGAAATCATATGAAATGCTTCAATTCATGAATGTCATTCAACACCACGTGGTCATATGCTGGATGGCAGCCCCCCTCCCCCCAATTCTAACCTTAACCATTAGTAGGGAAAATGCTAAACTGGCCCAAGATAAGAGTCTAGTTGCAACTTCACCCTAATCCTTTTGTCATTTGTAGCTCAGTTTGTAGAGTATGGTGCCCCTGTAACCCAGTTAGTGGTAGAGCATGGTGCTCCTGTAGCTCAGTTGGTAGAGCATGGTGCTCCTGTAGCTCAGTTGGTAGAGCATGGTGCTCCTGTAGCTCAGTTGGTAGAGCATGGTGCTCCTGTAGCTCAGTTGGTAGAGCATGGTGCTCCTGTAGCTCAGTTGGTAGAGCATGGTGCTCCTGTAGCTCAGTTGGTAGAGCATGGTGCTCCTGTAGCTCAGTTGGTAGAGCATGGTGCTCCTGTAGCTCAGTTGGTAGAGCATGGTGCTCCTGTAGCTCAGTTGGTAGAGCATGGTGCTCCTGTAGCTCAGTTGGTAGAGCATGGTGCCCCTGTAGCTCAGTTGGTGGTAGAGCATGGTGCCACTGTAGCTCAGTTGGTGGTAGAGCATGGTGCCCCTGTAGCCCAGTTGGTGGTAGAGCATGGTGCCCCTGTAGCCCAGTTGGTGGTAGAGCATGGTGCCCCTTTAGCCCAGTTGGTGGTAGAGCATGGTGCCCCTGTAGCCCAGTTGGTGGTAGAGCATGGTGCTCCTGTAGCCCAGTTGGTAGAGCATAGTGCTCCTGTAGCTCAGATGGTGGTAGAGCATGGTACCCCTGTAGCTCAGTTGTTGGTAGAGCATGGTGCCCCTGTAGCTCAGCTGGTGGTAGAGCATGGTGCCCCTGTAGCCCAGTTAGTGGTAGAGCATGGTGCTCCTGTAGCCCAGTTGGTGGTAGAGGATGGTGTCCCGGTAGCTCAGTTGGTAGAGCATGGTGCCCCTGTAGCTCAGTTGTTAGAGCATGGTGCCCCTGTAGCTCAGTTGGTAGAGCATGGTGCCCCTGTAGCTCAGTTGGTAGAGCATGGTGCCCCCGTAGCTCAGTTGGTAGAGCATGGTGCCCCTGTAGCTCAGTTGGTAGAGCATGGTGCCCCTGTAGCTCAGTTGGTAGAGCATGGTGCCCCTGTAGCTCAGTTGGTAGAGCATGGTGCCCCTGTAGCTCAGATGGTGGTAGAGCATGGTGCCCCTGTAGCTCAGATGGTGGTAGAGCATGGTGCCCCTGCAGCTCAGATGGTGGTAGAGCATGGTGCCCCTGCAGCTCAGATGGTGGTAGAGCATGGTGCCCCTGCAGCTCAGATGGTGGTAGAGCATGGTGCCCCTGCAGCTCAGATGGTGGTAGAGCATGGTGCCCCTGTTGCCCAGTTGGTGGTAGAGCATGGTGCCCCTGTAGCCCAGTTAGTGATAGAGCATGGTGCTCCTGTAGCCCAGTTGGTAGAGCATAGTGCTCCTGTAGCTCAGATGGTGGTAGAGCATGGTACCCCTGTAGCTCAGTTGTTGGTAGAGCATGGTGCCCCTGTAGCTCAGTTGGTGGTAGAGCATGGTGCCCCTGTAGCCCAGTTAGTGGTAGAGCATGGTGCTCCTGTAGCCCAGTTGGTGGTAGAGGATGGTGTCCCGGTAGCTCAGTTGGTAGAGCATGGTGCCCCTGTAGCTCAGTTGGTAGAGCATGGTGCCCCTGTAGCTCAGTTGTTAGAGCATGGTGCCCCTGTAGCTCAGTTGTTAGAGCATGGTGCTCCTGTAGCTCAGTTGGTAGAGCATGGTGCTCCTGTAGCTCAGTTGGTAGAGCATGGTGCTCCTGTAGCTCAGTTGGTAGAGCATGGTGCCCCTGTAGCTCAGTTGGTAGAGCATGGTGCCCCTGTAGCTCAGTTGGTAGAGCATGGTGCCCCTGTAGCTCAGATGGTGGTAGAGCATGGTGCCCCTGCAGCTCAGATGGTGGTAGAGCATGGTGCCCCTGCAGCTCAGATGGTGGTAGAGCATGGTGCCCCTGCAGCTCAGGTGGTGGTAGAGCATGGTGCCCCTGCAGCTCAGGTGGTGGTAGAGCATGGTGCCCCTGTAGCTCAGGTGGTGGTAGAGCATGGTGCTTGAAACGCCAGGGTATTTGGTTTGATTCTTGGGACTACCCATGCGTATAATATATGCACGCAAGTCTCTTTGGATAAAAGCTTCTGCTAAATGACATGAAGGGGCAGGAGCAGCAGCAAATGTGTCGCAGCGGAAGAGTAAGTATTGACGGTATTCAACTCAACATGGCATTGTAGCACACAGACTTGTGATTTCCCTTTTTCCTCACTGTGTAGGAGGTGAGTGAGCCCACCAAGGAGGAGAAGGCGGTGGCCAAGTACCTCCGCTTCAACTGCCCCACCAAGTCCACCAACATGATGGGCCACCGGGTGGACTACTTCATCGGTCAGTGCTCCGTTCATACGCTCTCGTTCGTTCGCTCATTTAGGACATTGATTCTCCAACCAGTCAGCGGCAGTTGGTGCCTGTCCCCACAGCATTTGATCTTTCAGTACTAGCACACAAAGTGCTTAAATTAGTCAACTATCATCAAGCTGTGACTAGGCCTAGTTGAATCTGTTGGAATTAGAGGTTGACCGAATATGATTTTTCGATACCGATTTATTGAAGGACCAAAAAAAGCTGATACCAATTAATCGGGCCATTTAAAAAAAAAAATATATATATATATATATATATATTTATTAGGTCGACCGACTAATCGGAATGGCCGATTAATTAAGGCCGATTTCAAGTTTTCATAACAAATCGGAAATCTGTATTTTTGGACACTGATTTGGCCGTTTTTTTACACCTTTATTTAATCTTTACTTAACCAGGCAAGTCGGTTAAGAACACATTCTTATTTTCAATGACAGCCTAGGAACAGTGGGTTAACTGCCTTGTTCAGGGGAAGAACGACAGATTTTCACCTTGTCAGCTTGGGAATTCAATCTTGCAACCTTACAGTTAACTAGTCCAACGCTCTAACCACCTGATTCCATTGCACTCCACGAGGAGCCTGCCTGTTACGCGAATGCAGTAAGCCAAGTTAAGTTGCTAGCTAGCATTAAACTTATCTAAAAAATGTATCAATCATAATCACTAGTTAACTACACATGGTTGATGATATTACTAGTTTATCTGGCCTGTCCTGCGTTGCAGATAATCGATGCGGTGAGTATTCACGGAAAAGGACTGTCCTTGCTGCAATGTGTACCGAACCTTAAACATCAATGCCTTTCTTAAAATCAATACACAGAAGTATATATTTTTAAACCTGCATATTTAGCAAAAGAAATCCAGGTTAGCAGGCAATATTAACCAGGTGAAGTTGTCACTTCTCTTGCGTTCATTGCCCGCAGAGTCAGGGTATATGCAACAGTTTGGGCGCCTAATTTTCCAGAATTTTACGTAATTATGACATAACATTGAAGGTTGTGCAATGTAACAGGAATATTTAGACTGATGGATGCCACCCGTTAGATACAATACGGAACGGTTCCGTATTTCACTGAAAGAATAAAACGTCTTGTTTTCGAGATGATTCCGGACTCGACCATATTAATGACCTAAGGCTCGTATTTCTGTGTGTTATGTTATAATTAAGTCTATGATTTGATATTTGATAGAGCAGTCTGACTGAGCGATGGTAGGCACCAGCAGGCTCGTAAGCATTCATTCAATCAGCACTTTTGTGTGTTTTGCTGTGCTTCAAGCATTGCTCTGTTTATGACTTCAAGCCCATCAACTCCCGAGATTAGGCTGGTGTAACTGATGTGAAATGGCTAGCTAGTTAGCGGGGTGCGCGCTAATAGCTTTTCAAACGTCACTCGCTCTGAGACTTGGAGTAGTTATTCCCCTTGCTCTGCATGGGTAACGCTGCTTCGAGGGTGGCTGTTGTCAATGTGTTCCTGGTTCGAGCCCAGGTAGGGGCGAGGAGAGGGACGGAAGCTATACTATTACACTGGCAATACTAAACTGCCTATAAGAACATCTAATAGTCAAAGGTATATGAAATAGTCCTATAACTACAACCTAAAACTTCTATCTGGGAATATTGAAGACTCATGTTAAAAGAAACCACCAGCTTTCATATGTTCTCATGTTCTGAGCAAGGAACTTAAACGTTAGCTTTCTTACATGGCACATATTGCACTTTTACTTTCTTCTCCAACACCTTTTTTGAATTATTTAAACCAAATTGAACATGTTTCATTATTTATTTGAGGCTAAATTGATTTGATTGATGTATTATATTAAGTGTTCATTCAGTATTGTTGTAATTGTCATTATTACAAATACATTTCAAAAATCGTCTGATTAATCGGTAGCAGCTTTTTTTGGTCCTCCAATAATCGGTATCGTCGTTGAAAAATCATAATCGGTCGACCTCTAATATATATATATATATTTGTAATAATGACAATTACAACAATACTGAATGAACAATGAGCACTATTATTTTAACTTAATATAATACATAAATAAAATCAATTTAGTCTCAAATAATTAATGAAACATGTTCAATTTTGTTTAAATAATGCAAAAACAGAGGCGCAGTGGTTAAGGGCGCTGTACTGCAGTGCCAGCTGTGCCACCAGAGATTCTGGGTTCGCGCCCAGGCTCTGTTGTAACCGGCCGCGACCGGAGGTACGTGGGGTGAAGCGTTGTCCTGGTTAGGGAGGGGTTGGCCGGAAGGGATATCCTTGTCTCATCGCGCACCAGCGACTCCTGTGGCGGGTCGGGCGCAGTGCACGCTAATCAAGGTTGCCAGGTGCGCAGTGTTTCCTCCGGCACATTGGTGCGGCTGGCTTCTGGGTTGGATGCGCGCTGTGTTAAGAAGCAGTGTGGCTTGGTTGGGTTGTGTATCGGAGGACGCATGACTTTCAACCTTCGTCTCTCCCGAGCCTGTACGGGTGTTGTAGCGATGAGACAAGATAGTAGCTACTAAACAATTGGACACCATGAAATTGGGGAGAAAACGGGATAAAATTCCAAATAAAAAAATATTAAAAATAATGCAAAAACAAAGCGTTGGAGAAGAAAGTAAAAGTGCAATATGTGCCATGTAAGAAAGCTAACGTTTAAGTTCCTTGCTCAGAACATATGAAAGCTGGTGGTTCCTTTTAACATGAGTCTTCAATATTCCCAGGTTGTAGTTATTATACGACTATTTCTCTCTCTACCATTTATATTTCATATACCTTTGACTATTGGATGTTCTAATAGGTATTGCCAGCCTAATCTCGGGAGTTGATAGGCTTTAAGTCATAAAGAGTTGCTGGCAAATGCAATAAAGTGCAGTTTGAAAGAATGCTTACGAGCCTGCTGCTGCCTACCATCGCTCAGTCAGACTGCTCTCTCAAATCATAGACTTAATTCTAATATAATAACACACAGAAATACGAGCCGTAGGTCATTAATATGGTCAAATCCGGTAACTGTAAGTTTGAAAACAAAACGTTTATTCTTTCAGTGACATACGGAACCGTTCCGTATTGTATCGAACGGGTGGCATCCTTAAGTCTAGATATTCCTGTTACATTGCACAACCTTCAATGTTATGTCATAATTATGTCAAATTAGTTTGCAACAAGCCAGGCGGCCCAAACTGTTGCATATACCCTGACTCTGCGTGCAATGAACGCAAGAGAAGTGACACAATTTCCCTAGTTTAATATTGCCTGCTAACATGAATTTCTTTTAACTAAATATGCAGGCTTAACATTTTTTTACTTCTGTGTATTGATTTTAAGAAAGGCATTGATGTTCATGGTTAGGTATATTCATGCAACGATTGTGCTTTTTTCGCAAATGACCTTTTGTTAAATCATCCCCCGTTTTGGCGAAGTTGGCTGTCTTTGTTAAGAAGAAATGGTCTTCACACAGTTCGCAACGAGCCAGGCGGCCCAAACTGCTGCATATACCCTGACTGTTGCACAGAACGCAAGAGAAGTGACACAATTTCCCTAGTTAAAATAAATTCATGTTAGCAGGCAATATTAAATAAATATGCTGGTTTAAAAATATATACTTGTGTATTGATTTTAAGAAAGGCGTTGATGTTTATGGTTAGGTACACGTTGGTTCAACGACAGGGCTTTTTTTCGCGAATGCGCTTGTCAAATCACCTGTTTGGCGAAGTAGGCTGTGATTCAATGACAAATTAACGGGCACCGCATTGATTATATGCAACGCAGGACAAGCTAGATAAACTAGCAATATCATCAACCATGTGTAGTTAACTAGTGATTATGATAAGACTGATTGTTTTTTATAAGATGCTTTTAATGCTAGCTAGCACCTTACCTTTGCTCCTTGCTGCACTCGCATAACAGCTAGTCAGCCTGCCACGCAGTGTCCTCGTGGAGTGCAATGTAAATCGGTCATGATCGGTGTTCAAACATGCCGATTACCGATTGTTATGAAAACTTGAAATCGCCCGGCCATTCCGATTAATCGGTCGACCTTAGTTGGAATATCTCTACTTCAAATAGGCTATCATTGTGGGGACTGGTTTGAGAAACAGTTTTTGTGATTTTTTTTGTTGTTGTTGTTGACCACTTGACAAGGAAAACCCCAATTTTAGACTTTAAAGCTGCAATAAATCATTTTTGGGCCGACCCAACTCAATTCACATAGAAATATGTGTTTATAGAATGACAGATCCCACTTGAATGCAAGTCTAAAAAGCTGTAGATCTGTTCTATGTGCGCAATTTCTATGCTTCCTGTAATTTTCTGCACTATACTTTATTGTTTTGTCACACAAACGTGGGCGAACTATTAGAATTTAAGCAACCAGGAAATGGCAGAGCGTTTTCTGCGTAGTGCATCTTTACTTAAGGCCTGAAGTTTTTCCTGGTCAGGATAAATCTGGGCCTTAGTAGTAGGCCTAATGACGACGGTGTCTTGATGTGAGAGATGACAATTGCCGTTTTTGTTATTTCTTCCGGTCCTGTTGAGTTGCGGGTTGGAATAGAGTTAACCTTTGACCCAGAATCTCTCACTATATCTCATAGTAGTACTGTTGACCTGCCAATGTTTACATTTGCCAATGACTTTAGCCCCATAGCAAACCTATTCTGTTAACAGTGTCAGTAAATGCTGCACAGTCGTTGGTGTCAGTAAATGCTGCACAGTCGTTGTTTTAAATATCTGTTGGAGAGGAGTTTTTGTACACATCCCCAGGGGCCAGGATTACAGAATGTTTTCATAGCATGCTAGTAGCATGCTAGTCATTGAGTTTCAACGTACCCTATCACTCTACCACCGGTGATGTCATTTTGAACATGGTTGTCTGTTTCCCTTTGTCAGCCTCCAAGGCGGTGGACTGTCTGCTGGACTCCAAGTGGGCCAAAGCCAAGAAGGGAGAGGAGGCCGTGTTCACCACCAGAGACTCTGTGGTGGACTACTGCAACAAGTTAGTCTAATGTGGCAGTGCTGGATGTTGTCTAACTACCACCCTACACTAGAACAGAAGTTGCTTTCACACTACACATTGTTCACTACAACTTTCATGTGTGTATGTTGTCCCTATGTAATTAGGAAGTTCGAGGCATAAGAATATTGGGGCAAAATGTGTGTAATGTGAAAGGTTCTACAAGGACTTTATACAGGCTCCCAATGGTTTCAGGGGCTCCCAACAACATCTGAAACAATAGGATGAAGCACTGAACAATATTTGATCATGGTTGATCTTAATTATGTGTTCCGGGGTTTCTGCTCTCCTCCTGCAGGCTGCTGAAGAAGCAATTCTTCCACCGTGCTCTGAAAGTCATGAAGAAGAAGCCAGAGAAGGACATCAAGAAAGACAAGGAGAAAGAAAAAGAGAAGAAGAAGGATTCCAAGGATGTAGAGGCTTCAGATGTAAAGAAGGAGAAAGAGAAGAAGAAGGATGCAGAGGCTTCAGATGTAAAGAAGGAGAAAGAGAAGAAGAAGGATGCAGAGGCTTCAGATGTAAAGAAGGAGAAGAGTGTATGTAAATTGAATGAACTGAATATATGAACATGTTGTATAGTTTGTAACAGGTTAGACCACTGAAGTGGTTTGGTCATAGAATCTAGATCAATCGTATTCAAAAAATTTTTTATAAAGGCCATATGTCCATACTGTTTCTTTGTGCTCAGGACGATAGCCCCGGAACGCCAAAGAAGAAAAAAGACGTGAAGAAGAAATTCAAACTGGAGCCTCATGAGGATCAGCTCTTCTTGGATGGCAATGAGGTGAGTTGGAACACAAGGAATCCTGGGAAAAGGGCTCCGCCTCTCCAAAGATTAGGATGGATAAAAATCTGAAAGCCGGACTTTCTGGAAAAGTGAGCATGTTTCAGTTGGCGTTGTAGCCAGAGGTCATTGTTGTAATATTCACTTTGAAAGACGGTGAAGATTCTGATCTTTGTGGCATGAATTCAGCACATTGGTGTTTGTGTTTCCCTGTGACATGTTGAGAGAATTCCAGAGCAAACAAGTTTACTTTCACAAGATAACTGTTTGTGGGGGTGCACGTAATGAGGCACATTCTCCATGATGAGAGACCTTCTTTGTGGCGTCAGTTTGCCATGCAAGCATGACATGATGGTATGATGGCAAAAGGTTCAATGTGACTTGCACGGAGTTCACCGTGTGATGTGTAAAAAACAGTGAATCCCTATGATTGATAAATTAAAAACTATTTCTAAGGTGAAATGTAAAATTATCACATTTACTCCACTTTCCAGGTATTTGTTTGGATCTACGACCCAGTCCATTTTAAAACCTTTGCCATGGGACTGATTCTGGGTGAGTGGAATTGTAGTATTAATTACCTAGAATATTCCATTTTGATAACTGATTAAACTGTCTTACACAAATAACTGATAATTGCGACTGAATTGGTAGGGATGGTCATGAGTAGTCGGAATGGACGCTAAAACTCCATCTCTAACCAGAGGTCGAAACGTTGTCTTAAAGATTCTAGTGTTTGATTCTAGTGTTCCATTTGTACATGTGTATTTGCGAGGCACAATAAAAAAAAGAAGCCAAGCATCACTCAGTCCCTAAATTCCCTTTCCCCTCCGTGTCCCACTAACGCAATTGCGTTCTGATCACTCCCTCTACACATGCGGTCTAAATGAGCACACAAACTCCCGTTAGGCCTACAGAAATAAATGCTCTATAAAAACATATCTAACTGATGGGATACACAAGCTACATTCCTTGCCAAATGACAACAGTTTTATCGCGTTCAAAATGGACTTGTTGACCGAAGTAGGGGGAATAGGTGGTTCCGGCAAAGAGCAGTTTTGGAATAATTGCGTCACTTAATTTTTCCTGCTTAGGCTACTTTGTGAACTGCTTGTGCCATTTAGAACAGATTCGCCTAGGCTATAACACTTTTTTAAACATAGACAGTGAAACAAATTCAAAAACGTGAGTTTGAGAAAGACAGCGTGTATTTTCAATCATTAAGCCTATGTCTACTCACCTAACAGATGAGTTTGAGAAAGACAGCGTGTATTTTCAATCATTAAGCCTATATCTACTCACCTAACAGATGAGTTTGAGAAAGACAGCGTGTATTTTCAATCATTAAGCCTATATCTACTCACCTAACAGATGAGTTTGAGAAAGACAGCGTGTATTTTCAATCATTAAGCCTATATCTACTCACCTAACAGATGAGTTTGAGAAAGACAGCGTGTATTTTCAATCATTAAGCCTATATCTACTCACCTAACAGATGTAGTGGCTGCAGTTCGTCACCATGCATCCATCGTTCAATGTGGAATTGTTAATCCATTTTTTAAATTCCAAAGAATAGCAGAATAAACTAAATTGAACGTCTCAATCGAAAATTCTGTTTTGTAACCCAGAATTTTTTTGCCTCGACATATTGAGCCCAGTTTTAAGCGAGCACTCGGAGAATAACTATTCCAGACGTGCATCAATTAGCACTGGCAACTTTTTTTTTTTGTTTTTTTTTTTGAAAAATATTCTGTTCTATTTTATTCTGTTATGTTACATCATGATTTATACTGTAAAATAGGAGCCTCTTGACTGTGGTATGGGCTCGGGAAATTAACTAAACAAGGCTAGGCCGTTGCACAGCCATAGCGGCACTGTTGATGTTAGTGCCTTTTTTAAAATATTTATTATTAATTATTCTTATTTTATTTTTATTTTCTTTGGAGATTATATATAATATAATTAGTTGATTTTACGGTTTCAATAAATTAATCTTAAAATGGCACTTGTTTTTTTTTTATTGACGTGTGTGCGTATATATGGGGCAATTAGGATTTGTTACCTGTCGTGGTTATGATAAATCGGGCATTGTTTGCGCACTGTTAGCATACAGATAAATGCTCACATTTTTTTCCAGTGCAGGCCTTGTGTTCTAAAAGTCACTTTTTTTATTTGACTACAGGGGAAAAAATCTGTTTCTGTCTCTGTTTCCAGTAATTGCAGTGATCGCGGCCACTCTCTTCCCGCTGTGGCCGGCTGAGATGCGTGTGGGTGTGTACTACCTGAGCGTGGCAGCAGGCTGTTTCGTGGCCAGTATACTGCTGTTGGCTGTTGGTAAGAAAGAAAACACCCAACCTCTTGACACTTGTGTACAACTAAAAATAGTATAACTAATAGCCTTCTCTCGTCCTCCTTTTGGCAAATCAGACTGCGACTCCATTTTGCTCCTCCCCGCCTACAAACAAACACTCAAAAGGGATGTTCCGGTGGTCAGGTCTGTACAACGCTGTTCTGACCAATCAGAATCCATGCTCCAAGATTGTTTTGATCACGCGGACTGGAATATGTTCCAGGTCGCGTCTGGGGATAACATCATTGAATACACCGACAAAAATAAAGAGATGATGTGATACCGGTGGTATCTTTCAAAACTTACCGGAATCCAAAAACGTAGATTGATGGCAGCCTTGTTGGGAAACTGAAGGAGAGACATGCTGCTTATAAACAGCGAAAAGTGACCTGGGATAACTGTATGGTTAAACAGCACAAATACGACCCACACAGATCGACAAAAATGCGAGACACAAGTATAGGGACAAAATGGAGGAGTAATTCAGCGGGTCGGATACGAGGCATATGTGGCAGGGGCTTCTAACGATCACGGATTACAAAAAGAAAGCCAATCGCATCACAGACACTAACACCGGAAGAGCTAAACCCCTTTTTCTCACGCTTGGAGCATAAGGGTGAGCCACCGAGGAAAGCGAAGGATACGTGCTGATGGTCTCCACGGGGGACATACGTACCACTCACTTCTGTCATCATGAAGTGCTTCAAGAGGCTAGTCAAACACCACATCACCTCAACTTCTTGACAAACGTAGCCTACATTACCACCTCCACACTGATCTTCAACATGGGGGGCCTCACAATGGTGTGTCCTCAGTCCCTTCCTGTATTCCCTGTATACCCATGGCTGCGTGGCCTCACACAGTTACAACTCCTTCATCAAGTTCGCTGACAACACGACAGTAGTAGGCCTGTTTACCAACAACGAGACGGCCTACAGAGAGGAGGTAGGACACTGCTGGCGTGGTGCCAGGTAAACAATCTCTCCCTCAACGTCAGCATAACAAAGGAGCTGATTGTGGACTTCAGGAGGAACGAGGCTGGGCACGCCCCTTCCCTGTCAACAGGGCCGCCGTGGAGACAGTCAAAAACGTCAAGTTCCTCGGGCTACACATCTCCGAGGAGCTCATCAGGGAACTCGGCCACCTGACCTACGGCCTGTTCTCCACACAGCTGAATAGTCCCGCCCACCCCCCACATTCCCTGTGCATGTGATCACCATATTGCTAATACTCTTAAAGGGATACTGCCAGATTCTGACATTAAGCCCCTGTTCTACTTACAGAGTCCGATGAACTCGTGGATACCATTTCTATGTCTCTGTGTGCAGACAATTAAATGCCGGAATATTGCAGTAACCATTTAACAGGGAATTCCAATAAAGTTAAAGTTCCGTTTTGTTCTTTTACCTTTTTATAATTTATCTTGTGTGTTTACCTAGAGACTTGAGTCAAAGTGGGTGACACGGCACCAAAGCTGATGTCACAGGGTTGCGTTCCTTCCCCTCAGCACCGTTGACGTTAGTTGCTGGCCTTTGCTTTGACATTACAATGCCATTTGACAAATGTTTATCTCCCCTTAGCTCGCTGCATCCTGTTCGTGATCATCTGGCTGGTGACGGGCGGACGCCACCACTTCTGGTTCCTGCCCAACCTCACGGCTGATGTGGGCTTCATCGACTCTTTCCGCCCGCTCTACACGCACGAGTACAAGGGCCCGCGGGACGCCAGCAAGAAGAGCCAGGACAAGACTGAGGGCAAGACCAGCGATGAGAAGGAGGGTGACGGTGAGGAGGAAGAGGAGGAAGGAGACGAGGGCACAGTGCCACAGGGGATGGAAGAAGGCGAGGTGGTGAAGGGGAAGTCAGCGAGTACCGCTGAGCGCTCTGACACAGACAGCGACCGGCGTGAGGACGAGGGCTCGCAGCACAGCAATGGAAATGACTTTGAGATGATCACCCGCGAGGAGCTGGAGCAGCACACAGAGGAGGAGGAGGAGGAGGAGGAAGAAGAGGGGGATGAAGGAGAGCAGGAAGGAGACGGTGAGAGAAAGCCTGTACCTGTTCAAACATAAACATTCTATCACTGCCACCTCCTTCTCCTCCACCCTCGTGCTCCTCCAAGGACAACCTCCCACCTCCTCCAGGTCTTGTCAACCTCGCCGAGGAGACGAATCCATCTTGCCTGCTCCGATCTTCCACCAACTATACAGATGCCACGCCTGAGTATCGACACTGGTGTCAAATGGCTATAACATTGGAAAAGAGAAGCCTTATTGTGGTTCTAAAATCCCCAGCTTATTTAAACTGAGAAATGCAAACTAACTTAACAGATGTTTGTCTGAGGAAGTTGTCACGTTAGTACTCCCGACTTTCCCCCTATTTTTCGGTACTTACGTTATGACTGTTATCCCATATCATTCTAGTTAACTCATCCACTCTGTGTTATTTACCATTGCTACAATGCTCCCCTTGTATGTCTCTTGTCAATTTCCACGGGCGAGGGAGTTGGAGCTATGGAATCGTTTTTACTTGGGGAAGTACTGCCATCTTGTCTACCTACCCCTCAAATCCAGACTGTTGTCTTATGAACAACGTGCGATTTGTACAATCATGGTTAGGCTAAGCCCAGTGTTGTGTCCAGTAGCTGCAAAACACGGTAACTAAATTGAAATGGGAACCAAAATATACACATTTTCATCATTTCCCTTTGGTCTATTGTCACCCAACTGGGCCAAGGTCCTGTACTAGCAGTGGCATCTGGCCCTCTGTACACAGTTCAACTCTTGTTTTTTTACGAGTCTGATCTCTCCTCGGCAGCCATCGGACGTTACGATTGACCAACCGTTGGCTACGCCACTATAACTAATGCGGATGGACCAAAATCCATAGTTTACCCCACCACAAGAAAATACCTCACTTATTGGGGGGTTTTTCCCAAAATATGTCTGACGAGAGAACAAAAGAATGAAGAAAAAAATGGCGGCGGCAGATGAACGTCATTAACAATAAACAGCCTTGTGGTTCTTTTTGCGGTACTTATTTTCAATGAGAAATGTTTGGTTGATAATGATCGGTTCTGTTCACAAACACACACACACACACACACACACACGTAAAACCAGAGCTCATAAGAGTCATGTCCATTACAAGCAGTGGGACAACAAAAATAAAACGGGTTGTTTGAGATGCCACTTTCTAGAAGAAATGTGATCTGAGGCCACGCCCATGCAGACAGCAAAGATGGAATGGGAAACCTGTTCGTAAAGTTTTGTATTCGCCATTTAGAATCGGACATCAAGATGAAAGTGCCAAACTCGTTAATTGTTGTTACAATGCATGCTGTTTTCATACGGGAAGACATGGCAAAAGTGTCAGCAAGGCATTTTGGTACATTTTATTCATTTTTGTAACGATTGTGTCAAATTCCAAACCTTTTACACCTTAGAAACGCAGCGCCGTATAGGAGCCAAGGCATTAGTGTGTAGACCTTCTCCCTTCAGTTCTATCTAAGCCATGCAAAGCAGGCAATATGTCCTGAAGCTTACTATACTCATTCTACGATCGCTTGTAATAGTATTGTCAGTTCAACTCGGATGCCCATACTTTCATGATAGCTTTTGTTGTGTTGCCTTCATTGGTATTCTAGTCATGCTAGCTGACAACGATGGAGACCCATGTGAATGCATGGGGACTTCATTGGAAACCAATGTGGTCGAGGTCCAATTCTCTGTAGTGTTGCATTATGGGGGCTGTGGTCCAATACTGTCTGTTTGTAAGGTTGCATTCTTTTTGGCTGGAGTTGTTTTAGAAGCTAGTGAGGACGATATTTAAAAACATAAAGATGTCATTTATATACGGAATTCTATATCAAATATATTTTGAATTGATAAATTATGAGCCCGCTTGGTTCAACTTGAACAGAATCCTTTTTTGGGGGGTATCAACTTATTTTCAGTAATGTTTATTTTTCTCTCTTTTTTTCTCTTTTTTTTTTTACTATAATTTTGACCACCAATAGGCATATTGTCAAGAGTGTATTGTACTCTCATTATTGGGGACTCTCACCAGAAATGTTTAATATTTAATGTGTGGATATATGATCAGATGGACTACCTATTTTTGATCTAGTTGATATTGATCGATTTTGTCATTTATTTTGTGGTAGAGGAATGTATATAGAAAACCTAGCTATGTGGCTACTTACAGCAAGTCCCACAAACATGTTTGTTTCTTGCCATAAGAATAGTGAATGATTAACTTGTGGTTGAGAAACCCGTTAGCAGTGGATTGCATAATATTTTATATTGTTGTTCCACACACAATGTTCTGGGAAGAAAGTTCACCCCGCTGTGGAATGGTAGAGCGGAGCTTGTGAGAGCAAGGGAAAGAAGTCACTTGATGATTCAGATATCCCACTCTACACAGATGGACTCAATGTCTAGACTGAGGAGTATCTTCCAGACTCATACCCGTTTCACACAATCTTGTCAACCCAAACGGTAGTGCTGGCCGGTTCCTGGAACTATGCTTGGATGCGTAACCAGGCGAGCGCAGTGCAGCTCGGTGAACTGGTCAGTAGTGTGAAAAAGGGGTACAAGTATGTCTTGCTTTCCCCCGTTCTCAGAGCTTGTTGACCTCGGTAGATCTCCAGCTTGTTTCTTCATTGTCGTGTTTCCCTGAACTTTATTCAACTGTGCGTGGCTCTTGTACAATACAAGTGTACTACTTACAACTGCACACTGTGTAGTTGGTCTCTTTTTAGTATTATTTTTTTGTGTGTGTTCATTTTCAATGCTTTTCTGTTTCCTGATGATGTCTTCTGGAGAGCAAGAGTGCATTCGTAAATTCAGTCTGGAGTTCCAGAGTGGCCTCTGGGCGTTGGTAAATTCAGTCTGGAGTTCCAGAGTGGCCTCTGGGCGTTGGTAAATTCAGTCTGGAGTTCCAGAGTGGCCTCTGGGCGTTGGTAAATTCAGTCTGGAGTTCCAGAGTGGCCTCTGGGCGTTGGTAAATTCGTCTGGAGTTCCAGAGTGGCCTCTGGGCGTTGGTAAATTCAGTCTGGAGTTCCAGAGTGGCCTCTGGGCGTTGGTAAATTCAGTCTGGAGTTCCAGAGTGGCCTCTGGGCGTTGGTAAATTCAGTCTGGAGTTCCAGAGTGGCCTCTGGGCGTTGGTAAATTCAGTCTGGAGTTCCAGAGTGGCCTCTGGGCGTTGGTAAATTCAGTCTGGAGTTCCAGAGTGGCCTCTGGGCGTTTTTCATTCATCTCGGAGTATTCAGGATGCACACTAGACACTCTGACCGAGGAGGGTTGATCCGAGCGTTCTGACCTCACAACGGTAGTCAAGCACCCAAGCTAACGTTGGCTAGCTTGCTAGCTACTTCCAGACACAAACCCCACTGAACATTTCTCGTCCTAGCAGAACTGATTTAGGCTGTTTTCATGTTATCCAGAGCGTTGGTGACTAACTGCTGCTGGAAACAATTTTATTGCGCTTTTTTTTTTGTTGCCGACGTTTACTGACACCGGCCATATTCAACGGGTGTTGAGCGTTCGTAAATTCATCAGTTATTCTGCGCTCTGGCACAGTCAGACGAGAGTGCTCTGAAATAGGAGTAGATCGCCAGAGTGAATTTACGAACGTGCCCCAAGTTGCCAGTAGCTGTATTACTATTTCATGAAAATCTCATTGTTCTTGAGTCTTCTTCTTGCACAGTTACCAGTCTGTTGTATATTGTAGTATGAATCTATACTGCTTTATTCCATTACATTTCTGGAAGAAAAAAACGTCATGTTTTATCTGTTAAATGTCATTAGTCACTTAGTTGTTCATATTTGAATCAATATCATTGAGGACTGTCTCTTGCAATATTTCAATATAATGTCATTAATTGAATGTCTGGAAGTATATCTGTACCTTATTGCAATAAATATATAGAAAGCAGTTGAGTTTTCGGTCTTATTTGCATGAATTGTGGGTGCTTGAATGAAATGATGCATTTCAAATGACCTGTTTTTCATCTACCCCAAGCTTAGTGTGTCAATTACATAAATAGGTCCTCTTCCAAAAAAAGATAATCTTACATCGATAATCCAGGGGCTGGTTACTGACAGCAACACACAGTTGACTCTTGCCACCTGGCTTTATCTACTTAGCCTTTTATACACTGAGTGGACAGGACATGTTTTTTCCATGACAAAGACCGTGTCAAACTCTCCACTGAGGTCCCAGAATCTGCAGGTTTTTCTCTCCTCCCTTGTACTAGGCCACTAGTTAGTAAGGAACGCCCCTCACCTGGTTGTTTAGGTATTTAAAGGATACAACTAAAACCTGCAGATACTAGGCAGAGTTTGATACCCCTGACAGACTGACCAGGTCAATTGTTAAATCCACTTCAATCAGTGTGGATGAGAGGTTAAAGAGGGATTTGTAAGCCTTGAGACAATTGAGACATGGATTGTGTACATTCATGGCTAAAAGTTTGCTGCTTCAGTGTCTTTAGATATTTTTGTCAGATGTTACTATGGAATACTGAAGTATAATTACAAGCATTTCATAAGTGTCAAAGGCTTTTATTGATAATTACATGAAGTTGATGCAAATAGTCAATATTTGCAGTGTTGACCCTTCTTTTTCAAGACCTCTGCAATCTGCCCTGGCATGCTGTCAATTAACTTCTGGGCCACATCCTGACTGATGGCAGCCCATTCTTGCATAATCAATGCTTGGAGTTTGTCAGAATTTGTGGGTTTTTGTTTGTCCACCCTCTTGAGGATTGGCCACACGTTCTCAATGGGATTAAGATCTGGGGAGTTCCCTGGCGATGGACCCAAAACATTGATGTTTTGTTCCCCGAGCCACTGAGTTATCACTTTTGCCGTATGGCAAGGTGCTCCATCATGCTGGAGAAGGCATTGTTCGTCAGGAAACTGTTCCTGGATGGTTGGGAGAAGTTGCTCTCGGAGGATGTGTTGGTACCATTCTTTATTCATGGCTGTGTTCTTAGGCAAAATTGTGAGTGAGCCCACTCCCTTGGCTGAGAAGCAACCTCACACATGAATGGTCTCAGGATGCTTTACTGTTTGCATGACACAGGACTGATGGTAGCGCTCACCTTGTCTTCTCCGGACAAGCTTTTTTTTTTCCTGAGCAAGTGCTGTACTGGTGGTGCCCCAATCCCGCAGCTGAATTAACTTTAGGACACAGTCCTGGCGCTTGCTGGACTTTCTTGGGCGCCCTGAAGCCTTCTTCATAACAATTGAACTGCTCTCCTTGAAGTTCTTGATGATCCGATAAATGTTTGATTTAGGTGCAATCTTACTGGCAGCAATATCCTTGCATGTGAAGCCCTTTTTGTGCACAGAAATGATGGCACGTGTTTCCTTGCAGGTAACCATGGTTGACAGAGGAAGAACAATGATTCCAAGCAATACCCTCCTTTTGAAGCTTCCAGTCTGTTATTCGAACTCAGTCAGCATGACAGAGTGATCTCCAGCCTTGTCCTCGTCAACACTCACAACTGTGTTAACGAGAGAATCACTGACATGATGTCAGCTGGTCCTTTTGTGGCAGGGCTGAAATGCAGTGGAAATGTTTTTGGGGGATTCATTGCAATTCATCTGATCACTCTTCATAACATTCTGGAGTATTTGAAAATTGGCATCATACAAACTGAGGCAGCAGACTTTGTGAAAATTTATATTTATGTCATTCTCAAAACTTTTGGCCTCGACTGTATGTTTGCCATTCAGAGGGTGAATGGGCAAGACAAAAAATGTAAGTGCCTTTCAATGGGTTATGGTAGTAGTTGCCAGATGCACCGATTTGTGTCAAGAACTGCAATGCTTCTGGGTTTTTTAAGCTTAACATTTCCCTATATGTATCAAGAATGGTCCACCACCCAAAGGACATCCATCCAACTTGACACAACTGTGGGAAGCATTGGAGTCAACATGGGCCAGCATCCCTGTTGAACGCTTTCGACATCTTGTGGATTCCCCAACTAATTGAGGCTGTTCTCAGGGCAAAAAGGGGGTGCAACACCATATTAGGAAGGTGTTCGTAATATTTTGTACACTCAGTCAATAACAAAGCTGAACCAGGTGTGTGGAGGCAATTAGGTGAAGAAACTAAAGGTGTTTCGGGAAGCCAGGCTGCTGTTTCCCTATTTGGCCACTGGATGAAGCCAGTGGCCAGTGAGTGTTTGTGGTGTGTACATACTTGTCTGTTGTATTATGGAATTATGAATACCAGCATATTGAGAGAAATAGTGCTGCTTTGTTCAGTAATGTCTCTCTCCACTGCTGCCAGGTGGGTTGTGGAGCCCTGTCTGTGACATGCACACAGATCAGCTTGTTCATATTGTACACATTGGATGGAGGGAGAAGCTCAGGGGGAATATTACAGGTACAATCCGTAGCCTCAATTGCTTGTCAACAGTAAAAAATCAAGTGAAAAATCAAAGAGGGACAATTGTATGGGTTTTGCCTTTGCTTCAGCCAAGATTGTATGAACTGGTACTGGTATTTACTGTACCAGTACTGGTATTTACTGTACTGTTACTGTACCAGTACTGGTATTTACTGTTACTGTACCAGTACTGGTATTTACTGTACTGTTACTGTACCAGTATTGGTATTTACTGTACCGGTACTGGTATTTACGGTACAGGTACTGGTATTTACTGTACCAGTATTGGTATTTATTGTACCAGTACTAGTATTTATGGTACCAGTCAATTGGGTATTTATGGTACAGGTACTGGTATTTACTGTACCAGTATTGGTATTTATTGTACCAGTACTAGTATTTATGGTACCAGTCAATTGGGTATTTATGGTACAGGTACTGGTATTTACTGTACCAGTACTGGTATTTACTGTACTGTTACTGTACCAGTACTGGTATTTACTGTACCAATACTGGTATTTACTGTACTGTTACTGTACCAGTACTGGTATTTACTGTACTGTTACTGTACCAATACTGGTATTTACTGTACTGTTACTGTACCAACACTGGTATTTACTGTACTGTTACTGTACCAGTACTGGTATTTACTGTACCAATACTGGTATTTACTGTACTGTTACTGTACTAGTACTGGTATTTACTGTACCAATACTGGTATTTACTGTACTGTTACTGTACCAGTACTGGTATTTACTGTACCAATACTGGTATTGACTGTACTGTTACTGTACCGGTACTGGTATTTACTGTACCAGTAATGGTATTTACTGTACCAGTAATGGTATTAACTGTACCAGTAATGGTATTAACTGTTACTGTACCAGTAATGGTATTAACTGTTACTGTACCAGTACTGGTATTTACTGTTACTGTACTGGTATGTACTGTACCAGTACTGGTATGTACTGTACCAGTAATGGTATTAACTGTTACTGTACCAGTACTGGTTTTTACTGTACCAGTACTGGTATTTGTTCGGGAAACAGAAGGCTGCACTATATAACTGCTCTTAGGCTGCTGATGAAGATGTTTACTGACCTTCAGGACAACATTTTTTTTTTTCTCCGCAGCTACACAATAAGCATAACTCCCCCACCCACATCACTGATTGTAAATATATATGGTTCATATTAAGGACAATGACATCGTCATTCTATCATTTAACTAAAGAAGCAGAATATATTATAATATCTTTATAATTGATGCCGTTTAAAAGTTGTTTTTTTTGAATAAGAGAAATAACACCGCGAAAGTGAAAATGATTGGGCATTCTCTCAGGGTTTAATATGTGATCACGGGCTCTAGACGTGTTGCTGTACACTTATTGTATCAAAGGATACATGTTTTCCTAAACAGTGTTACCACGGTTACCAGTCAAAAAAAAAATTAAAGACGCAAAAATGTCTACAAGCCAAAATGTTGTACATGTTGTTGGTCCTTTTTGACGGTAGGAGGTGGAGATAAATCCACAGGAAAGTGTTGTTTACCTGAGTTTCTGCCGCTTCTATTTTCAATCTCTTGAATCATTGCATGTGTTGCACAATATGTAAACAACAGCCAAATGTAACCGATTGTAGTAAGTGACCGAGGCACGTTTCCTGCAATCAGCTGGGAATGTTTGCTGTTTGGTCAGGCTCTGCCATATTGTGCAAGTGTTTGTCATGTGCAAATTGCATCAGTATTGAAATTGAAAACGGAAGTATAACTGATATACAGACCAGCATACTGAAATTCTGGTTAATAATTCTACTCTGTTTATATTTTGGCTACATTTTTGAGCAGCAGAAGGACAAACCACACAGACCACCAGTAGAGCAAGTTTAAATGCAATTTTAATCCGAATTCTGCCTAGGAAGGAATATTTATTTTTGCACAAGTCTCAGGCTGTATATACAGTGCATTCGGAAAGTATTCAGACTCCTTGACTTTTTCTACATTTTGTTACGTTACAGCCTTATTCTAAAATGAATTAAATGGGTTTTTTCTCTCATCAATCAATCTTTTCTCTCATCAATCTACACATACCCCATAATGACAAAGCAAAATCAGGTTTAGACATTCTTGCTAATTTATTAAAAATAAAAAACAGAAATCACATTTATATAAGTATTCAGACCCTTTAACCTTTGTTGAAGCACCTTTGGCAGCGATTACAGCCTTGAGTCTTCTTGGGTATGACGCTACAAGCTTGGCACACCTGTATTTGGGGAGATTCTCCCATTCTTCTCTGCATATCCTCTGAAGCTCTGTCAGGTTGGATGGGGAGCGTTGCTGCACTGATATTTTCAGGTCTCTCCAGAGATATTCAATCGGGTTCAAGTCCAGGTTCTGAATGGGCCACTCAAGGATATTCAGAGACTTGTCCTGAAACCACTCCTGTGTTGTCTTGGCTGTGTGCTTAGGGTTGTTGTGCTGTTGGAAGGTGAACCTTCGCCCCAGTATGAGGTCCTGAGCTCTCTGGAGCAGGTTTTCATTAAGGATCTCTCGGGAACTTTCTCCGTTCATCTTACCCTCAACCTCCCCCCTCAGCCTTTCCAAATCATGTCCAGTCAATTGAATTTACTACACGTGGACTCCAATCAAGTTGGAGAAACATCAAGGATGATCAATGGAAACAGGTTGCTCCTGATCTCAATTTTGAGTCTCATAGCAAAGGGTCTGAATACTTATGTAAATATGGTATTTCTGTCATTTATTTTTAATGAATTAGCAAAAAATGTCTAAGCTGTTTTTGCTTTGTCATTATGGGGTATTGTGTGTAGATTGCAGAAGATTTATATTTATTTAATCCATTTTGGAATAAGGCTGTAACGTAACAAAATATAGATACGGGGAAGGGGTCTGAATACTTTCCGAATGCGCTATGCACACTTACTGTTGTAGTCGGCGCATGTGACTAATAACATTTGATTTGAGTATTATTAAAACAGGTTAATATGCCCCACCAACATTAGACAACGACTGAGAAGCCTTTACATTGTTCAAATGAGTCAATCAAATCAATGCCGAGTGGCGCAGCGGTCTAAGGCACTGCATCTCAGTGCTAGAGGCGTCACTACAGACCTGCTGCTGTATCAAAACCGGCCGTGATTGGGAACCCCATAGGGCGGCGCACAAATGCCCCAGCGTCGTCCGGGTTTGGGTTTGGCCGGGGTAAATAAGAATTTGTTCTTAACTGACTTGCCAAGTTAAATAAAAGTTTAAAAAATATATATATATAATAAAAAAGTAAATAGTCAAATGTACTGATTACTGACACATACATGGTGGCCTAGCAGGAAGAACTGAATGCTGTGAACCAAGAGGTTGTGAGTTCAAATCCCTGGTGAAGATAACTGTAATATAAATGAACATGTGCAATGTAATCATGTACAGTTGAAGTCGGATCTTTACATACACCTTAGCAGCATTGCCTTTAAATTGTTGAACTTGGGTCAAATGTTTTGGGTAGCATTCCATAAGCTCCCCACTTTAAGTTGGGTGAATTTTGGCCCATTCCTCCTGACATAGCTGGTGTAACGGAGTAAGGTTTGTAAGGCCTCCTTGCTCGCACACACTTTTTCAGTTCTGCCCACAAATTATCTATAGGATTGAGGTCAGGGCTTTGGGATGGCCACTCCAATACCTTGACTTTGTTGTCAATTTTGCCACAACATTGGAAGTATGCTTGGGGTCATTGTCCATTTGGAAGACCCATTTGCGACCAAGCTTTAACTTCCTGACTGATGTCTTGAGATGTTGCTTCAATATATCCACATAGTTTTCCTGTCTCATGAAGCCATCTATTTTGTGAAGTGGCTTCACAAAAAGAAGCAGTGGCTTCTTCCTTGCTGAGCGGCCTTTCTGAGCGGCCTTTCAGGTTATGTTGATATAGGACTCGTTTTACTGTGGATATAGATAATTTTGTACCTGTTACCTGTTTCCTCCAGCATCTTCACAAGGTCCTTGTGTTGTTCTGGGATTGTTTTGCACTTTTCGCACCAAAGTACATTCCTCTCTAGGAGACAGAACGCGTCTCCTTCCTGAGCGGTATGACGGTCCCATGGTGTTTATACTTGCGTACTATTGTTTGTACAGATGAATGTGGTACTTTCAGGCGTTTGGAAGTTGCTCCCGAGGATGAACCAGACTTGTGGAGGTCTTGGCTGATTTATTTTGATTTTCCCATGATGTCAAGCAAATAGGCACTGAGTTTGAAGGTAGGCCTTGAAATACATCCACAGGTATACCTCTAATTGACTCAAATGGTGTCAGTTAGCCTATCAGAAAAAAAACATTCTAAAGCTATGACATCATTTTCTGGAATTTTCCAAGCTGCACAGTCAACTTAGTGTATGTGAACTTCTGACCCACTTGAATCTTGATACAGTGAATTATAAGTGAAATAATCTGTCTATAAACAATGGTTGGGGAAATTATTTGTGTCATGCACAAAGTAGATGTCCTAACCGACTTGCTAAAACTAGTTTGTTAACAACTAATTTGTGGAGTGGTTGAGAAACAAGATTTAATGTCTCCAACCTAAGTGTTTGTAAACTTCCGACTTCAACTGTATGTCAAATGTATGTTAAATATATTAAAAGCATTGTGTGTGTGTGTCCTAACCTGGCCAGACAAAAAGGTATGTGAATGGATCAGTGTTTCACCAATCAGGGCCTTGATGGGTTTGGCAACAGTAACAAGTGGTGATATGCAATGCATTTTTGGGGAGGGGACCATCAGGTGTTTCAGAGAACCCCCCTCAACGTCTGTTTCAGAGGGACCCCTCAATGTCTGTTTCAGAGAACCCCCCTCAACATCTGTTTCAGAGGACCCCTTACTGCACAGCAACATGGAGGATGAGCTAGAGGGGGAGTCTGGGTCAAAGGTGAGAGGCTAGTGAAAGCAGGAGTTATAGTGTGATTGAAATGTATGTCATAACATTTTTCTAAATATGTACTCATGTAATTCAACACCATATTAGCCCTTGTAAATCGTGTGTGTGTGTGTGTGTGTGTGTGTGTGCGCGCGCACACAGGTATTCCTGTGCCGTTTAAGAAAGCTGCAGGAAAATAAGTCACTGACTCATTTTGTTCCTAACGATTAACAAGCTGATTAATTCAATACATTTAGTTGCTTTCCTACAGCTTTTTTAAAATTGTATTTGATCCATTTTAATCTCCACAATGCAGATTGTATAGGGCCCTGCACAAGGTAACAAATTGAACATAGGTTTTAGGTAACATTTCAAATCATCGTTATGGCACTGTAATGATGGGGAGGCAGGGTGGTCTAATTTGATGAGTTTGGGAAAGTGTAACCACCAACACTGTGAGCAGTGGAAACTGTGGATAAGATGATCAAATAAGAAGAGGTTTATCAAATGTCATGATTCTCATCCTTCAGTTGAAGGTATGGATTAAAGGGGGGTGGGGTAAAGTGATGCATTCACTATTTTTAAGTGGGGATAGTTCTTGAAGATTTGATATTTTCTGAATAATCGATTTCCCAATTTTATTTTCTCCACAGTGCCCAAAGCATGACACCGTTGAAACCAAAATTGGAATAGAGACTGTCTTTGCCGAGGACCATTCTCACCTCTTAAGGTGGCAGGGACTGAAGTGCAAACGTGAGTATCAATACCTTTGCTTCAGTAATGATTACAATAGGTGGCTATCAACACAAAATCGGCATCATTTGCTAAAGTTGCAATATACCTAAACACTCAACCTTAATCCATCCTTCATGTGTTCATTTCGAAAACTACCTATTTTCATGACTAAAATAATGATGATTACGAGAGGGGGGGATGATAACTATTACAAATGTACTTTTCATTTTAGTCTACGAAAATGACTAGAGAATTCCACCTGAGGCTAATAACGCGCTCGGCAACACGGAAGAATGAATAATGGCACACTTGGGAAGATGGGGCTTCTGATGTGATCAAAGCCAAAACAGCCTACATGAAAGTAAGAGGGAGTAAACAGTATTGTTTCTACACTGGAAAAAACATAAACTCAACATGTAAAGTGTTGGTTTCATGTTTCATGTGCTGAAATAGACCCCAGAAATGTTCCATACTCACAAAAAAAGCGTATTTCTCTCGTTTTGTCCACATTTGTTTGCATCCCCGTTAGTGAGCATTTGTCCTTTGCCAAGATAAGATGTCAATTCTCCAATAAAAGGATTGTATGAAATATTCTGCGTGCTTAGGATTGGAGAAAAGTGGGACATTTGTTTGCGGAATTGATATCTTTCAGTTGCACGGTCTGATTGAACTGATCTGCCTGGCTATCCTCCCACACAGCTCCCACTTCACTCCTAACTCTTTTCAACTGACGCGAAGCAAGGCACCAGGACACATGACTTGTAACTAATCTCAACGAGAAACAATGTTTACTCCCTCTCTTACTTTCATGTAGGCTGTTTTTGCTTTGTACGCCGTTATTCATTAATCTGTGTTGCTGCTCTCGTGCGCGCATGTACACATGATAAAACTCAGAGGATATTTAGCACTGAAATATTCATTATTTAATGGGGGGGAAAATGCTTTGACTTGTGACTAAAATTAGACAAGTTGTCCAGGGTTTTATTCGACTGATAATAACAACAACAACAAAAAAATTACACATTGTCCACGGTTTCCGTGGACTGATAACTAAAACTAACGAAGGATGAAATGACCAATGAGACTAAGACTAAAAGGTATTTTAAAACTAAAGATAAAATACCTGGCAAAATATTAAAACTGATCCATCCCTCAACCTATCCAGCATTTATTTTCATCTGTTCATTTACCAATCCTCCATGGTTCTCATCTAATATGAACTGTGTTCCAGAGTATGTTAGTATAACTTCTAATTATAGAGGTTGTACAGCGAGGGATCTCACAATAAAAGGGGGGGAGGTGATTGTACACCCCTCAAACTCAACTCTTGACCTCAACGCCAGTTCCACTCCGTTTTTGAATTATTTCCCTTCAATCAGGGACTGCTTTAGACGTGACCAGTGCAATTTAATTATCAGGTAGAACAGTAATCCAGCTGGCTCTGGATGTCGTGGCCTAAGAGTTGAATACTGCTCTACACACTATTGTGTGTGTATATTTTTAATGTATTGTATACCTTGTGCTGGGGACAAAAGGCCACTTTAAAATGCTATGGCGGCATATGAAAAGATGCGTCACCATATCAGAAGGTCCAGCAGGTCAGGGGTCATTTGTGGGGTAATTTGGTCATTGCTCGTATTGAACGGTAGAGCCTTGCCTATAGAGCAGAGGTGTCCAACTCATTCCATAGAGGGCCTAGTGTCTGCTGGGTTTTCCTTCCAATTTAAGACCTAGACAACCAGGTTAGTGGACTTTCTTACTAATTTTAGTGCCCTTCATTCATCAATCAAGTACATAGGAGGAGTGTGAACCCTGCAAACACTCAGACCTCCATGGAACAAGTTTGACAACACCTATCGAGTATGCTCCCATGAAATGGGATGTCAGCCTACAACCCTACACGGTGATGCCCACATATTACAATTCCAAAAGTTTACACAAATATTAGCGTCCATAGCTATTATTGCCTAACTTCACAGTCCAAAACGAATGCTTGATGCGCACAATAGGCTGAATAGTGAAGTGATTTCCCACAGTTAAAGATCCGCAATAAGAGCTACGCCGATAATATTTATCAACTCATCAGAATTGTAATCTGTTGGTGTCACTGAGTAGGTGGATACCCCAATATCATGGGTGCACACTTCATAGGTAAGGCTGTACATTGCAATATGAATGTCCAAATACACTCAATAAACTGCCTGGGAAGGTGATTCTTCTCAAAAGTCCTGCAATAAGAGAGAGCCACACTGCTCATCCCTGCGACACACTGCATCCTTCTCCCACGAACTGCTGCACCCGCACTCTGCTTGTTGCTGTCAACAGATTTCCATGTATGTCCTCATAACCCATGTTTTAAACATGCCATTCATGTATGATGTGATGAGTTCTCATAACCCATGTTTTAAACATGCCATTCATGTATGATGTGATGAGTTCTCATAACCCATGTTTTAAACATGCCATTCATGTATGATGTGATGAGTTCTCTCATAACCCATGTTTTAAACATGCCATTCATGTATGATGTGATGAGTTCTCATAACCCATGTTTTAAACATGCCATTCATGTATGATGTGATGAGTTCTCTCATAACCCATGTTTTAAACATGCCATTCATGTATGATGTGATGAGTTCTCATAACCCATGTTTTAAACATGCCATTCATGTATGATGTGATGAGTTCTCATAACCCATGTTTTAAACATGCCATTCATGTATGATGTGATGAGTTCTCATAACCCATGTTTTAAACATGACATTCATGTATGATGTGATGAGTTCTCATAACCCATGTTTTAAACATGCCATTCATGTGTGATGTAATGAGTAATGAGTCCTCATAACCCATGTTTTAAACATGCCATTCATGTATGATGTAATGAGTAATGAGTCCTCATAACCCATGTTTTAAACATGCCATTCATGTATGATGTAATGAGTAATGAGTCCTCGTAACCCATGTTTTAGACATGTTTGTGTGTATAACCTCAAATCTGTCTTCACCAACCTTATTTCTTGATATTCAATATTGGATTTTTGTCACGTTTTGGAACACACACTGAACAAAAATATAATGCAACATGCAACAATTTAAAAGATTTTGCTGAGTTGCAGTTCATGTAAGGAAATGAGTCAATTTAAATAAATCAATTAGTCCCTAATCTATGGATTTCACATCACTTGGAATACACAAATGCATCTGTTAGTCATAGATATCTTAAAAATAAAGTAGGGTCGTGGATCGGAACCAGTCAGTATTTGGTGTGACCACCATTTGCCTCATGCAGCGCGACACATCTCCTTCGCATAGAGTTGATCAGGCTGTTGATTGTAGCCTTTGGAATGTTGTCCCACTGCTATTCAATGGCTGTGAGAAGTCACTGTATCACGCTGTCGTATGCGTCCATCTGTGGCATTGTGTTGTGTGACAAAACTGCACATTTTAGGGTGGTCCTGTATTGTCCCCAGCACAAGGTGCACCTGTGTAATGATCATGCTGTTTAATCAGCTTGCTGATATGCCAAACCTGTCAGCTGGATGGATTATCTTGGAAAAGGAGAAGTAAACAAATGTGTACAAAACATTTGAGAGAATTTTTTGTTTTATGTAACATTTCTGGGATACATTTTTTTGTATGGGTGGGGGGGGTGTAGCAACTCAATATTAGGAAGGTGACAACGTTTTGTGCACTCAGTATGTATGTATTGATTTAAGACTTCTACCCAGACTACCTGTCTTCCTTTCTGCACAAACAAGGGCATTCCGTTTCTGGGAAAATATACAAAAAGGACGTGGCTGTAATTAATAACGGACTAACTTTTTAATTGTGGCATTTTAGCAGCTGTGCCCATATTGCAGGTGGGGAATAAGTAAATCGTCCATTAGTGTTCTTGAGCCTGTTGAGGGTTGGAGACTACTGATCTCTCTTTAATCAAAACCTGATGTCGCTCTAAGTTTTGCCCCATGAAAGGCAGGGTGTATATGTATGGCTGATCATTGACATTTGGGTGCGCTAAGAAACATGAAGTAACTTGGAACATTAGGCTTTCTTCCTGTCGATCCGTTAAACAGGAAGTTCACTTTATATAAATTTCAATTTTCGATTTAAATGGCATGTTTTAGAAATCACCAGACACTTTTTTTTGCACCTCCCTTTATCCGCAACTTCCAAACTTTTCTATTCCATTATGTGCGACCCATGCGGTTTCCCCCATCCAGTTGTTCTGCTATCGCTGGAGTCGCACAACATGGAAACTAATAATGTGAATGTAATACAATTTCATGTGTACAACATTTTTAAAGAGCTGCATCACGACTGAGAGCATTGCTTTATGGGTGTTTTTGAAGCCTTTGTTCATGTTTTGCTGTGCCTCTACAACTGCTGAAAGAGGAAGTGTATCGATGACGGGATACGTTTCTCCAAAACAAGTGAGATCGCAAAAATTGTGGCTGGGCAGTTCGATGACATACCATTTACATCTCAAATAGAGATTTGACACTTTTGTTTGTGTTGTCTGGATGTAACTGGACGTAGGGCTTTAAATGGGCTCACGCAGCATCTCCGAAGATACCATGCAGAGGTCAACGCATACAATGTATACTTATCCTTGGGACGTACCTACAGTGAACCTAATCTGAACCCTTACCCTACCTAACCTTACCTACCCCTAATCTTAACCCTTACCCTAACCTTACCTACCCCTAATCTTAGCCCTTACCCTAACCTTACCTACCCCTAATCTTAGCCCTTACCCTAACCTTACCTACCCCTAATCTTAACCCTGACCCTAACCTTACATACCCCTAATCTTAACCCTTACCCTAACCTTACCTACCCCTAATCTTAACCCTTACCCTAACCTTACCTACCCCTAATCTTAGCCCTTACCCTAACCTTACCTACCACTAATCTTAATCCTTACCTACCTCTAATCTTAACCCTTACCCTAACCTTACCTACCCCTAATCTTAACCCTTACCTACCCCTAATCTTAGCCCTTACCCTAACCTTACCTACCCCTAATCTTAACCCTTACCTACCCCTAATCTTAATCCTTACCTACCCCTAATCTTAGCCCTTACCCTAACCTTACCTACCCCTAATCTTAATCCTTACCTACCCCTAATCTTAGCCCTTACCCTAACCTTACCTACCCCTAATCTTAATCCTTACCTACCCCTAATCTTAATCCTTACCTACCCCTAATCTTAGCCCTTACCCTAACCTTACCTACCCCTAATCTTAATCCTTACCTACCCCTAATCTTAGCCCTTACCCTAACCTTACCTACCCCTAATCTTAATCCTTACCTACCCCTAATCTTAGCCCTTACCCTAACCTTACCTACCCCTAATCTTAATCCTTACCTACCCCTAATCTTAATCCTTACCTACCCCTAATCTTAGCCCTTACCCTAACCTTACCTACCCCTAATCTTAATCCTTACCTACCCCTAATCTTAGCCCTTACCCTAACCTTACCTACCCCTAATCTTAACCCTTACCTACCCCTAATCTTAGCCCTTATCCTAACCTTCTGCATCTCAGTTCTTGAGGCGTCACTACAGACACCCTGGTTTGAATCCAGGCTGTATCACAACTGGCTGTGATTGGGAGTCCCATTGGGCGGCGCACAATTGGCTCAGCATCATCCTGGTTTGGCTGGTGTAGGCCGAAATTTGTTCTTAACTGACTTGTCTAGTTTAAATATATATATATATATTTTTCCATTAACCCTTAACCATTTTAAATGTCAACTTCAGTGGGGGGTAGGGACGTACCAAGGATTCTGGATAGGATGGACCATTTGAATAAACCAAGCAAGGCACAGGTGATGGTGATGACGGTACATATTTAAATTGGTTAAGACGCTACTGTCAATGTATTACATTTTCTGGCTTTACCTGCTTTGTGAATCCCGGCAGGTAGCCTAGTGGTTAGAGCGTTGGGCCAGTAACCAAAAGGTTGCTGGAACTAATCCCTGAGCTGACAAGGTAAAAATCTGTTGTTCTGCCTCTGAAAAAGGCAAGTAACCTACTGCTCCCCGGTATGCCGTCATTGTGAATAAGAATTTGTTCTTAAAGGACTTGCCTAGTTAATTAAAACATTATTTTTTTTATTCTTGTTTGTGCAAAAGACGGTCCTCTCCTCCGTGACGTGGAAACTGATAAGTGGTTGAAGAGTGTGTCATCCTCCCCTCCTCAATATCCTCCTTTTGGCAAGGAAACAAGTGTATCCTACCACAGAAGAGTTTTGACATCTGCCACACCCCCTGTGAATCAGCTTTTGTTTTGTCAGGAGAAAAACCAGCACACGTTTTCTAAACCAATATGCTACTTATTTTTGTATCTATGAAATGTCTTGCAAAAATAACTTCATTTGTTTTGTGTCCTTTACACTTATTTTGGGATCCACCCGTGTAAACGCCATTTGCCTAATGACACGCTAGTGGAGGAGGGCCGTCACGTTTCAAGCAAACGCGTTTCCGTCCACGGTCACTCTACTCTCTCTATTCTCCTCTATGAACTTTGACCTTTTGAAAAAATGATATATGGGAGAGAGGTGAGAATGGATTTTTAAAAAAGCCCAAGTGTTTGACACAGGGGAGTTGACCCAGTAACTTTATGAACAGTACCTGAGCCTCTTCTGTCATCTCTAGACTCAGTATGCAGTACTTGCTGTAATTCTTGACGATAGATGAAACCATAAATTAGGGATCTGCATTATTTGAATCCAAACAGCCAGCCAATTCTGCAACTCGGAGTCAAGACCACGAGATGTAACTGATTATCCCCCAGAGCAGTCAAACCACTTTTATATTTAAATGCAACAAAAAAAAGACACAAAAGAATAACAAAATGTTGTACAATATTTACAGAGCTCTCTGCCTATTCAACCTTTGTGGGAAAATAAGTAGTAACCAGTATACTGAGAACCATAATAACTAGTTCCTTTCTGTACCAACCTGTCCAACCAGTATACTGAGAACCATAATAACTAGTTCCTTTCTGTACCAACCTGTCCAACCAGTATACTGAGAACCATAATAACTACTTCCTTTCTGTACCAACCTGTCCAACCAGTATACTGAGAACCATAATAACTACTTCCTTTCTGTACCAACCTGTCCAACCAGTATACTGAGAACCATAATAACTAGTTCCTTTCTGTACCAACCTGTCCAACCAGTATACTGAGAACCATAATAACTAGTTCCTTTCTGTACCAACCTGTCCAACCAGCATACTGAGAACCATAATAACTAGTTCCTTTCTGTACCAACCTGTCCAACCAGTATACTGAGAACCATAATAACTAGTTCCTTTCTGTACCAACCTGTCCAACCAGTATACTGAGAACCATAATAACTAGTTCCTTTCTGTACCAACCTGTCCAACCAGTATACTGAGAACCATAATAACTAGTTCCTTTCTGTACCAACCTGTCCAACCAGTATACTGAGAACCATAATAACTAGTTCCTTTCCTGTACCAACCTGTCCAACCAGTATACTGAGAACCATAATAACTACTTCCTTTCCTGTAATTCTTTCTTAAAATGTTTTTATAGAAGGTGTAAATATGTAATACAAAACAAACAGTTACAGTAGATTATATACACACTGATTTCAGTAAACATTGTAACATTATTTAACATGTCAGGTAATGATCACAATAACTAACATTATTACCATTTGTGGTACTTAGCAGGTCTGTACCAAAGGTCAGGATCATACAGCATGGTACTGAACATATTGTTGGATGGATGGAATATTTAGAGGCAGCAACATGGCGTCCAGCTCTGAAGAAAGGTGGCCAGAGATTGAAGGTGGAAGTTAGAGGTCAGAGGTGACTGGAGGGTGGGCGGGGTCAGAAACCGTACACCTTCTGTGAGGCGGAGTTGAGGAAGACGACAGAGGTGTTCTGCCAGTCGTCACCTGGGGGGTCCTGGGGAGGGGGGGGGGGGGGGGTTCAGTCAGTCAACTCACAGGTGTTTAATTATGGAATTATCCATTATGGAAACTGTTTACTGTTTAAGAAACAAACGGAAGCAAACGAAACGAGGAGGGACCTTGTACAATAGAAACTCATTTGCATTTTCTGTTTGGAGTAAATGGTTTATGTTGCAAAATGTTTCGCAACAGACTAAACATTTTGCAACAGAATTGGTGCAATGAATACACCCCTTGTGTGTTGGATCAGCTGACAGTTGTAGTGGACTTACACTGACTCTGGATCAGCTGATAGTTGTAGTGGACTTACACTGACTCTGGATCAACTGATAGTTGTAGTGGACTTACACTGAGTCTGGATCAGCTGATAGTTGTAGTGGACTTACACTGACTCTGGATCAGCTGATAGTTGTAGTGGACTTACACTGACTCTGGATCAACTGATAGTTGTAGTGGACTTACACTGACTCTGGATCAGCTGATAGTTGTAGTGGACTTACACTGAGTCTGGATCAGCTGATAGTTGTAGTGGACTTACACTGACTCTGGATCAGCTGATAGTTGTACTGGACTTACACTGAGTCTGGATCAGCTGATAGTTGTAGTGGACTTACACTGACTCTGGATCAGCTGATAGTTGTAGTGGACTTACACTGACTCTGGATCAGCTGATAGTTGTAGTGGACTTACACTGAGTCTGGATCAGCTGATAGTTGTAGTGGACTTACACTGACTCTGGCTTCCAGCTCTGCCTGTCTTGTCCTGTGGGTTTTGTCTGGAAAGAAATGGTGAGGTTTAGCTTAGGAGCAATATAATATGCTCATTCCAGTGTATACTAGCAAACGGCGTCAATGTAACTTGTAACAGGACACATTTCCATGAACTAGCTATGAATAAGGACTGCATTTTGTTCACTAGAAACCTCCAATGTGATATCCATGTCATGCCTTCTGTGTGTTTATAAACCCACTATACCCAGGAGAGGACTCACTGTATTGGTCCAGTATCTTCCATGGCAGCAGCACCAGAACCATCAAGATGAACAAAACTCCACACACCATCAGAGGAAACTCCCATAGTGGCCTGCAACGCACACACACACACACACACAGGGCTACCTATAGCTGTGGTAACTTCTACCCATGGTTACCTATCCCTCCCTGGTCTGCAGTGTTACCTTTGGTGGTCTGCTCCTTTAGCTATGTGTCTGGGAAGAGGAGACACAGGAACAGACTGAGGGCTTTCTTCTGGTGGGGACGTAACTGTAGGAGCAGGCGCTGCGGGATAAACACACACACACACACACACACACACACACACACACACACACACAAACACAAACACAAACACACACACACACACAACAGGTTTCTTAATCCTGCTTGTTCTAACTCCTGATTCAGCCGATCATATCTAATCATATACCTGTTGTGGATGGAGGAGTGACCAGGATGTAGACAGCCACCTGTTGCTGTCCTGCAGCACACCAGTACCAGCCTGCACACACATGAGAATATGAATAACCGGTACCAACCTGCAGATACATTAGAATATTACCATGGTAATAATAACCATTACCAGCCTGCAGATACATTAGAATATTACCATGGTAACAATAACCATTACCAGCCTGCAGATACATTAGAATATCACCATGGTAACAATAACCATTACCAGCCTGCAGATACATTAGAATATCACCATGGTAACAATAACCATTACCAGCCTGCAGATACATTAGAATATTACCATGGTAACAATAACCATTACCAGCCTGCAGATACATTAGAATATTACCATGGTAACAATAACCATTACCAGCCTGCAGATACATTAGAATATTACCATGGTAATAATAACCATTACCAGCCTGCAGATACATTAGAATATTACCATGGTAATAATAACCACCACCATTACCAGCAGATACATTAGAATATCACCATGGTAATAGCCACCACCATTACCAGCCTGCAGATACAGTATAATATATAGATAATTGTCTTCATCATCAAAATCCACATAACTGCACCATGGTATATTATTTATTATGAGTTATATTCTCCAGACCTGTATCTCTCCGGGCCAGTCCCTTCAGGGTGACAGTGAAAGCCTTGGTCAGGTCATCTCTGATCTCTACTGCCTGGTCTTCATACCGCCCTTCACCGTCTGTCACCAGACAGGAGCTCCAGTCACCACTACGACACCAACGCTTCTCATGCTGCCTGACAACACACACACACACACACACACACACACACAAGTCACTATGACACCAGCAGTTGTCACTCTGCCTGACAACACACACACAGACAGACAGACACAGACCCACAATCCTACTGGTAACTGCACCAAAATCCCAGGCCTACTGTAGATGTACTCTCTCTGCCACAAGGCACATTGGGAGCAGGAGTTCTAATACTAGGGTATTCTATATACTGTATATCTACTGCTGTACATATCATTCTTAGTATATCTACTGCTGTTCATATCATTCTTAGTATATCTACTGCTGTACATATCATTCTTAGTATATCTACTGCTGTACATATCATTCTTAGTATATCTACTGCTGTTCATATCATTCTTAGTATATCTACTGCTGTACATATCATTCCTAGTATATCTGCTGCTGTTCATATCATTCTTAGCATATCTACTGCTGTTCATATCATTCTTAGTATATCTACTGCTGTACATATCATTCTTAGTATATCTACTGCTGTACATATCATTCTTAGTATATCTACTGCTGTTCATATCATTCTTAGTATATCTACTGCTGTACATATCATTCCTAGTATATCTGCTGCTGTTCATATCATTCTTAGCATATCTACTGCTGTTCATATCATTCTTAGTATATCTACTGCTGTACATATCATTCTTAGTATATCTACTGCTGTTCATATCATTCTTAGTATATCTACTGCTGTTCATATCATTCTTAGTATATCTACTGCTGTTCATATCATTCTTAGTATATCTAGTGCTGTACATATCATTCTTAGTATATCTACTGCTGTTCATATCATTCTTAGTATATCTACTGCTGTACATATCATTCTTAGTATATCTACTGCTGTTCATATCATTCTTAGTATATCTACTGCTGTACATATCATTCTTAGTATATCTACTGCTGTACATATCATTCTTAGTATATCTACTGCTGTACATATCATTCTTAGTATATATACTGCTGGACATATCATTCCTAGTATATCTACTGCTGTTCATATCATTCTTAGTATATCTACTGCTGTACATATCATTCCTAGTATATCTACTGCTGTACATATCATTCCTAGTATATATCTGTACATATCATTCTTAGTATATCTTGTGTAAATTTATCTGCATCTTCATTACTGTTACAGTGCTATTTGGGTTAATTGGATTTGTTCTGACATTTCAGGATTTAAATGCTTTACTGTATTATTTGTGTACTTGTTTTACTTTTTACGGCGTTGTTAGAAGCTAGTAACATAAACGTTTCACTGCACCCGCTACAACATCTGCTAAACTGTGTGCACAATGAATTAACTTTGATTTGATTTGGTTATCTACTCTATAGAGCAGAACTCTCCAACCTGTTCCTGGAGAGCTACCTTCCTGTCCGTTTTCACTCCAATCCTGTTCCTGGAGAGCTACCCTCCTGTAGGTTTTCACTTCAACCTTGTTCCTGGAGAGCTACCCTCCTGTAGGTTTTCACTCCAACCTTGTTCCTGGAGAGCTACCCTCCTGTAGGTTTTCACTCCAACCTGTTCCTGGAGAGCTACCTTCCTGTCCGTTTTCACTCCAATCCTGTTCCTGGAGAGCTACCCTCCTGTAGATTTTCACTCCAACCTTGTTCCTGGAGAGCTACCCTCCTGTAGGTTTTCACTCCAACCTTGTTCCTGGAGAGCTACCCTCCTGTAGGTTTTCACTCCAACCTTGTTCCTGGAGAGCTACCTTCCTGTAGGTTTTCACTCCAACCTTGTTCCTGGAGAGCTACCTTCCTGTAGGTTTTCACTCCAACCCTGTTCCTGGAGAGCTACCCTCCTGTAGGTTTTCACTTCAACCTTGTTCCTGGAGAGCTATCTTCCTGTTCGTTTTCACACCAACCCTGTTCCTGGAGAGCTACCTTCCTGTTCGTTTTCACTCCAACCTTGTTCCTGGAGAGCTATCTTCCTGTAGGTTTTCACTCCAACCTTGTTCCTGGAGAGCTACCTCCCTGTCCGTTTTCACTTCAACTCTGTTCCTGGAGAGCTACCCTCCTGTAGGTTTTCACTCCAACCCTGTTCCTGGAGAGCTACCCTCCTGTAGGTTTTCACTCCAACCCTGTTCCTGGAGAGCTACCCTCCTGTAGGTTTTCACTCCAACCTTGTTCCTGGAGAGCTACCCTCCTGTAGGTTTTCACTCCAACCTTGTTCCTGGAGAGCTACCCTCTTGTAGGTTTTCACTCCAACCCTGTTCCTGGAGAGCTACCTTCCTGTTAGTTTTCACTCTAACCTTGTTCCTGGAGAGCTACCATCCTGTTCGTTTTCACTCTAACCTTGTTCCTGGAGAGCTACCTCCTTGTCCGTTTTCACTCCAACCTTGTTCCTGGAGAGCTACCATCCTGTCCATTTTCACTCCAACCTTGTTCCTGGAGAGCTACCCTCCTGTAGGTTTTCCCTCTAACCTTGTTCCTGGAGAGCTACCCTCCTGTAGGTTTTCACTCTAACCTTGTTCCTGGACAGCTACCATCCTGTCCGTTTTCACTCCAACCTTGTTCCTGGACAGCTACCCTCCTGTTCGTTTTCACTCTAACCTTGTTCCTGGAGAGCTACCTCCCTGTCTGTTTTCACTCCAACCTTGTTCCTGGAGAGCTACCTCCCTGTCCGTTTTCACTCCAACCTTGTTCCTGGAGAGCTACCATCCTGTCCGTTTTCACTCCAACCTTGTTCCTGGAGAGCTACCATCCTGTCCGTTTTCACTCCAACCTTGTTCCTGGAGAGCTACCCTCCTGTCCGTTTTCACTCCAACCTTGTTCCTGGAGAGCTACCCTCCTGTCCGTTTTCACTCCAACCTTGTTCCTGGAGAGCTACCCTCCTGTCCGTTTTCACTCCAACCTTGTTCCTGGAGAGCTACCCTCCTGTCCGTTTTCACTCCAATCCTGTTCCTGGAGAGCTACCCTCCTGTTCGTTTTCACTCCAACCTTGTTCCTGGAGAGCTACCATCCTGTCCGTTTTCACTCCAACCTTGTTCCTGGAGAGCTACCCTCCTGTAGGTTTTCACTCCAACCTTGTTCCTGGAGAGCTACCCTCCTGTCCGTTTTCACTCCAACCTTGTTCCTGGAGAGCTACCCTCCTGTCCGTTTTCACTCCAACCTTGTTCCTGGAGAGCTACCCTCCTGTAGGTTTTCACTCCAACCTTGTTCCTGGAGAGCTACCCTCCTGTCCGTTTTCACTCCAACCTTGTTCCTGGAGAGCTACCTCCCTGTTCGTTTTCACTCCAACCTTGTTCCTGGAGAGCTACCTTCCTGTAGGATTCTACTCCAACCTTGTTCCTGGAGAGCTACCTTCCTGTAGGATTCTACTCCAACCTTGTTCCTGGAGAGCTACCTTCCTGTAGGATTCTACTCCAACCTTGTTCCTGGAGAGCTACCTTCCTGTAGGATTCTACTCCAACCTTGTTCCTGGAGAGCTACCCTCCTGTCCGTTTTCACTCCAACCTTGTTCCTGGAGAGCTACCTTCCTGTAGGATTCTACTCCAACCTTGTTCCTGGAGAGCTACCTTCCTGTAGGATTCTACTCCAACCTTGTTCCTGGAGAGCTACCTTCCTGTAGGATTCTACTCCAACCTTGTTCCTGGAGAGCTACCCTCCTGTCCGTTTTCACTCCAACCTTGTTCCTGGAGAGCTACCTTCCTGTAGGATTCTACTCCAACCTTGTTCCTGGAGAGCTACCCTCCTGTAGGATTCTACTCCAACCTTGTTCCTGGAGAGCTACCTTCCTGTAGGATTCTACTCCAACCTTGTTCCTGGAGAGCTACCTTCCTGTAGGATTCTACTCCAACCCTGTTCCTGGAGAGCTATCTTCCTGTTCGTTTTCACTCCAACCTTGTTCCTGGAGAGCTACCTTCCTGTAGGATTCTACTCCAACCTTGTTCCTGGAGAGCTACCCTCCTGTCCGTTTTCACTCTAACCTTGTTCCTGGAGAGCTACCCTCCTGTCCATTTTCACTCCACCCCCAGTTGTAACTAACCTGATTCAGCTTATAAAGATTTGAATCAAGTGCGTTAGATGAGGGTTGGAGTGAAACCTACAGGACAGTAGCTCTCCAGGGACAGCAGTTCTCCAGCCCTGCTACAGAGGTGATGTCAAGTCGTACCTGTATCCCTGGCTGTAGAGACACTGGACAGTGACGCTGGTCCCTTCCTCTCCACTCACCATGCTGTTCACCACAGACATACCTGTACAGCACCACCAGAACAACACTCTACGATTAACATGTAGTTTAGCCATACCAACTAACTACCACAGCATACTATAACAACCACCAGACCAGCACACCACTCCAATGCTTCAGATACCCGAGGAGGAGCAAACGAGTGCACACATTATGTGAATGGCTACATTCCAATTCTCTACCCTTCTGACGAAGTGTGCATTCGTTCACTCCCCCTCGTAGATTTATAAGGAATGGTGTAGTGAGATGGTGGAATATGGTGGACACTCCCTCCAGCCGTGCCTGCACCAATCTAATGCTTTTAAATGCATAAAGGGGGAGTGAATAAGATCAGAACACAGCCAATCAGAATACAGCCAATTAGAACACAGCCAATGAGTGCACACTTAAGGGAGAAGGGGTTAGAATGGGGAGTGGGACTGTGACTCGGTGCGTGAACGAGTGCACAAATGAGTACACACTTCAGGGAGAAGGGGGGCTTGTGTCCTCTCACCTTGGATAACATTGATGTGAAGGGAGGCTGTGACATCAGCACTCCAGACTCCTCCCACCTCCACACCACACCAGTACCATCCAGAGTCCTCCTTCTGCAGCTCTGTCATTGTTACTGTGAACACCTGGGTATAAAATATAACACATTATCATCATCATCACCACCATCATGCTCACTGTGACAACATGAAAAATACACATCTATTAACCCTTTTATTATGCTGCTGACTGGAGAATTCCAGTGTAGACATATAACATCATACTGACCAGCCAATTCTACTAAACATCATACTGACCAGCCAATTCTACTGGACATCATACTGACCAGCCAATTCTACTAAACATCATACTGACCAGCCAATTCAACTAAACATCGTACTGACCAGCCAATTCTACTAGACATCGTACTGACCAGCCAATTCTACTAAACATCATACTGACCAGCCAATTCTACTAAGCATCATACTGACCAGCCAATTCTACTAAACATCATACTGACCAGCCAATTCTACTAAATGTACAATAACGTATATATCCTAATAGATATTAATAATAGAGACTATCTGATCCTCCCACCTGCTGTACCGGGTCATCAAACATGGCCACCTTGTCTTCTCCAGCTGCAGCTGGTCCCCGTGGGGCATCGCTGCGAACCAGACTGGTACAGAGGTCCTTTACACTGCCACGGCACCAGTACTTCACATAACTGGCGTATTGCGGCCCGTAATGGCATGGGATCATCACCGATCGACCTTCCAGAACCCTTAGATCACCCACGGTGGTCACCCTACAGAGAGAGCCTACAGGCAGCGAGCAGAGATGTCATTCACCCTAATATTAACCCCTGACCCCCTCCAGAACCCTTAGATCACCCACGGTGGTCACCCTACAGAGAGAGCCTACAGGCAGCAAGCAGAGATGTCATTCACCCTAATATTAACTCCTGATCCCCTCCAGAACCCTTAGATCACCCACAGTGGTCACCCTACAGAGAGAGCCTACAGGCAGGAAGATAAGTTCATTAACCCCTGACCCCTAACCCCTCTACAACTGCCAGGTCACCCTACATAAAAACACTACAGGCAGGGAGCAGAGAAGTCATTAACCATGACATTAAGCCCTAACACATGTCTGTCAATGTGTATGTTATTAAAAGTCATGTTTCCTCTCTGGTACGGTTGATATTTAACCAGCAGCCCTAAACTGTCCTATCTATAAAAAAGCAGGATACAGAATGTGACCCGGAATAGCACGCCTTCATAAGACACTTCGGGTTTTGTTTTTCTTGAAAATAGTTACCGTCACTTTCACATCCCTCAGTCCCCCCCTCTCTCCTTCTCCTCTTCATTTTCCCTTTCCTCCTCCTCCCTACTCCCTCTTCTGAGAGCGTGAAAAGAGGGTCAAATGCGTGTCTCATGGTCAATGAGTGAGATTTGTCAGCTCTGCTCTTTTCCCCCTCCCCACTTTCCTCCACCCTTATCCCCTCTCCATCTCCCTCTGCCTTCTCTCTTCTCCTTCCTCTTCTCCTGCCCCTTCTCACTCCCTCTGCCTTCTCTCTTCTCCTGCCCCTTCTCACTCTCCCTCCCCCTCTGCCTTCTCTCTTCTCCTGCCCCTTTTCACTCTCCCTCGCCCTTGCCTGAGACCTGAATATTCCGTTAGTTCCCTGAGATTATTTCCTAGAGTTTAGCTCTGCGGTCTAACACAGTCTTGCGGTGTGCAGACGAGCCAGGTTCAAACCCAGAAGGACACGCTTGCTTGAGGGCGTAATACAGTCTGGGACTTAGGACGGAGACAGGAGAATGTTGCTTTCTACTTCCACTGGCTGTCACAGAATGCCATGAATTTGGACACTTGTGCCAGTGAAATGTTTGAAAACTGAAAAAAAAAATACAATATTGTGCAAGAAAACACAGAAAATCTAAACAATATGGCTTCCCTTCAGCACTTTACTGATCATAACATCAAAATGCTCTAACAATGTGTTTTTATACAAGTAGAAATGAAAGAATGGTTTTTGGATGGTTTTCATATTCAACCATACAAAACATGAGCTTCTCAGCCATTTAAATTAGTTTGATCAATAACTAGCTACCCTTTACTTCACTATATACTATATACATTATATCCTGAGGAGCAAATGTGTCTTTTACAGAGTTTAAAAAGTTAGAGCATGTTTCCCCAGGCCCAGATTAAGCCTTCTCCGGGACTCCATAACACTGTCATTAGAGATTCTCCATCTGGAATGTTGTTGATCCAGGAGGAGGTGGAGCACGAGTTCATCTGAGTCTCAGGAGAAACCAGACCCGAGTTCAGTTCTTACCTGGCAGACGAGAGAGGAGGAGGAAGGCGAAGAAGAGTAGAGGAGTCATCATGTTCCAGACTGTGACTATGTGAGTCTATGGCGCTGTGACAAGTGGTTCATCAACAAAACCCGTTTCCTAAAACAACCCGTTCCCTAGCTTTCACTTCCTGCTGGTCACATGAACTACAGATGTTACAGATGTTTTGTTTAACCGTTTCAGGTCTCTGTTGTTTTAGTTCCTATCACCTCCAATGATGATTACTAATAGGCTATTGTATGTAGTGTTTCTTTATCATTACATGAAACATTTTGTTTTTCCTTTTTTTTTGCAACATGAAGCCCAAAATTGTACAATTGTATAATTTAATCTCTTGTAGAAGTCTCATACTTCGCATTTAAAATGCATGTTAAAATGCATGTTTTTTAATGGTTTTGCTGCACATAAAGAATTGGTGTGTGTTAGAGTTGTAGTGAGGCTCTATATGTCAACCCTGTTTTTACATGTCTGCCACGGAGATGGCCCCTCTTATCAATAACCTCTCAAGATATTTTAAATAAATTATGTAGCCTACTAACTTTGATTAAAAACAACGTTTTTATGAGAAGGAAATAACTTATTAAACGCTCTTTATTTCCCGTAATGTATCCTGCAAGTAATGATGGGCCTTGCCGTCCGTGATGTATAGCCCACCAGGCTACATGACCGCTCTCTACAACTTTTATAGTTGTAGGATAATTTCGGTATAATGACTAATGTCTAGTCTAACTCGTATTTAATGGCCTATAATGAACATATCCTGCTAACTTTCAGGAACAATAAAATAATAACTTATTGTATCATTCCACTGGGCATGAAATTCCATGTTGGTTCAAAGACATGTAAACAACGTTGAATCAACGTTTATTTATTTATTTTTAAATATCCACGTAATTGTCATTGGAAGTTTCTTAATTCAGCTATTAGGGAGACTGGGGGAAAGTGTTTGAAAGTCCCCGGAAATTGTAACATGTTTTGTATTTTTATTCATTATTTTGTCTATAATTCAGATACCATTTTGTTTGGTGATAATTAGCCACTAATAAACGAATAAAATAAATGAACTTAGTTTTTACTGGAGGCTACATTCATTGCCTCTCTTGGGAAATATGTGAAGTAAAAAAAATCCTATAGGATTGGGAATTTTTCCAATAGAATCCTTTAGGATTCTCACAGCCCTATAGGATGTTGTCACCTCTATCAGAATCCTAATGGAATCCTATTGGACTACATTTTCCCTATTGAAAATCAAATGTAATCATAATGTATGTAGGATTCTCACAATTCTATGAGATTTTGTGTCACCTCTATCCGAATCCGATTTACCTATTGACAATCAATGCGATTGGATAAGTCGTGTAGGATTTTGTCACCCCAATCAGAATCCTTTTAAAAAACTTTTGTTCTTAAATTAACCCAATAAATTTGAGTTTCTTGTCATTTGTTCCAGTACAATACAACAACATTAAATACAGCATTTTCTTTGATCGGAAACAACTGTTGTATATTCGTTTTGGTTTGATTCACCACTACAATATGGGATTGATTAAAGGCCGCAAGTTCATGTCCACCAGTACAGTACACCTTTTTCAACAAAACACTCACTCTGATTTGATTCTTATTCATACAACTTCTTGTCTTCGAATTAGACATAACAATAAAACATACAATACTACGTATATACAATGTTAAAATAACACAAGTTTTTTGTGGGGGGGTTTCACCTTATATGCAAATAAAAAGTACAAGGAAAATACATTTGTAGGTAGAGTAACACAAAGATATGAACATTGCTTTAATTTCATATATAATAGTCAGCTCTACATAATACAAAACTACTTTTTATTTGACCCTCTTTACGTTAGGATAGGGAGAGGAAAAGAGAAACTTAAAGATAATCAGACCAGATGCAAATGTTTACCCACGTTGTGTCCCTTGGACCTCCGGGGATTTGGGGCTGTCAAATAGATAGCTACTGGGGGGACATTGCCGACGGTTCCCCAGGGTCACCGTCTCAAGTGGCAAGGGTGGCAGTTCAATATTGTTTGCTTATGATGTTATTATATTTCACATGTGGCCATTGTCCACCTCTATAGGTAATTGTCTAAGATGTTTGGAGGGTGGGTGCTCCATATGCTAATCAGCCAAGTTAGCTATAGTGTATAACCAAGTTAACTATAGTGTATAACCAAGTTAACTATAGTGTATAACCAAGTTAACTATAGTGTATAACCAAGTTAACTATAGTGTATAACCAAGTTAACTATAGTGCATAACCAAGTTAACTATAGTGTATAACCAAGTTAACTATAGTGTATAACCAAGTTAACTATCATGTATAACCAGGTTAACTATAGTGCATAACCAAGTTAACTATCATGTATAACCAGGTTAACTATAGTGCATAACCAAGTTAATTATAGTGTATAACCAAGTTAACTATAGTGTATAACCAAGTTAACTATAGTGTATAACCAAGTTAATTATAGTGTACAACCAAGTTAACTATAGTGTATAACCAAGTTAATTATAGTGTATAACCAAGTTAACTATCATGTATAACCAGGTTAACTATAGTGCATAACCAAGGTAACTATCATGTATAACCAAGTTAATTATAGTGTAAAACCAAGTTAATTATAGTGTAAAACCAAGTTAACTATAGTGTATAACTAAGTTAACTATAGTGCATAACCAAGGTAACTATCATGTATAACAAAGTTAACTATAGTGTATAACCAAGATAACTATAGTGTATAACCAAGTTAACTATAGTGCATAACCAAGTTAACTATAGTGCATAACCAAGGTAACTATAGTGTATAACCAAGTTAACTATAGTGCATAACCAAGGTAACTATAGTGTATAACCAAGTTCACTATAGTGTATAACCAAGTTAACTATAGTGCATAACCAGGTTAACTATAGTGCATAACCAAGGTAACTATAGTGTATAACCAAGTTGATGACCCAATAGGATTCCAACACAAGGATCCAATTAGAATCCAATAGAAAAATCCTATCAGATTTCGGGAACCAGTCCTATTGGACTCCAATGGGGTTCTATCCTACTGTATATGGTTCAATCTTATAGGATGCTATAAGATTCCAGTAAAAGAACCCAACATGCAGAATATATTCTATAATTGGTGTAATTTTAAATGTTCAAGTTCATTTTGAAATATATATTTTCACAGGTGCAAACTTCTTGGATCATATACAAAGATTATAAGTGTGTTACAGTATGTCTGCACAGCAAGCCTTCAGTCACGGTGACTCCAAACCACAGGAGACTGCTGAGGGGAGGCCGGAACAGAGCAAATGGAATGGCATCAAACACATGGAAACCATGGAAACCATGTGTTTGATGTATTTGATACCATTCCCCTGATTCCGCTCCGGCCATTACCACGAGCCGTTCTCCCCAATTAAGGTACCACCATCCTCCTGTGCACCAAACATCACCTTTATAAACAGATCCTGAACAGCGAAAGAACAACATGTATCTGTAAGAACCGACGCTGAAGATGAGAAGCAGTACGGAGAGTGAACATTTAATATAGCACAGACATAAAACAGGACAGGAACAGCACCAGAACCGGGTAACAAAACGACAAACGACAATTAATGCTGAAGCGGGGAACAGAGCTGGGGAACTCCTCACTGAGTTTCCTGAATTCCTATTGAACCTCGAAGTCATGGCAGATACAGTGCCTTGCGAAAGTATTCGGCCCCCTTGAACTTTGCGACCTTTTGCCACATTTCAGGCTTCAAACATAAAGATATAAAACTGTATTTTTTTGTGAAGAATCAACAACAAGTGGGACACAATCATGAAGTGGAACGACATTTATTGGATATTTCAAACTTTTTTAACAAATCAAAAACTGAAAAATTGGGCGTGCAAAATTATTCAGCCCCTTTACTTTCAGTGCAGCAAACTCTCTCCAGAAGTTCAGTGAGGATCTCTGAATGATCCAATGTTGACCTAAATGACTAATGATGATAAATACAATCCACCTGTGTGTAATCAAGTCTCCATATAAATGCACCTGCACTGTGATAGTCTCAGAGGTCCGTTAAAAGCGCAGAGAGCATCATGAAGAACAAGGAACACACCAGGCAGGTCCGAGATACTGTTGTGAAGAAGTTTAAAGCCGGATTTGGATACAAAAAGATTTCCCAAGCTTTAAACATCCCAAGGAGCACTGTGCAAGCGATAATATTGAAATGGAAGGAGTATCAGACCACTGCAAATCTACCAAGACCTGGCCGTCCCTCTAAACTTTCAGCTCATACAAGGAGAAGACTGATCAGAGATGCAGCCAAGAGGCCAATGATCACTCTGGATGAACTGCAGAGATCTACAGCTGAAGTGAGAGACTCTGTCCATAGGACAACAATCAGTCGTATATTGCACAAATCTGGCCTTTATGGAAGAGTGGCAAGAAGAAAGCCATTTCTTAAAGATATCCATAAAAAGTGTTGTTTAAAGTTTGCCACAAGCCACCTGGGAGACACACCAAACATGTGGAAGAAGGTGCTCTGGTCAGATGAAACCAAAATGTAACTTTTTGGCAACAATGCAAAACGTTATGTTTGGCGTAAAAGCAACACAGCTGAACACACCATCCCCACTGTCAAACATGGTGGTGGCAGCATCATGGTTTGGGCCTGCTTTTCTTCAGCAGGGACAGGGAAGATGGTTAAAATTGATGGGAAGATGGATGGAGCCAAATACAGGACCATTCTGGAAGAAAACCTGATGGAGTCTGCAAAAGACCTGAGACTGGGACGGAGATTTGTCTTCCAACAAGACAATGATCCAAAACATAAAGCAAAATCTACAATGGAATGGTTCAAAAATAAACATATCCAGGTGTTAGAATGGCCAAGTCAAAGTCCAGACCTGAATCCAAACGAGAATCTGTGGAAAGAACTGAAAACTGCTGTTCACAAATGCTCTCCATCCAACCTCACTGAGCTCGAGCTGTTTTGCAAGGAGGAATGGGAAAAAATGTCAGTCTCTCGATGTGCAAAACTGATAGAGACATACCCCAAGCGACTTACAGCTGTAATCGCAGCAAAAGGTGGCGCTACAAAGTTTTTTTACAAAATTTTTCAGTTTTTGATTTGTTAAAAAAGTTTGAAATATCCAATAAAAGTCGTTCCACTTCATGATTGTGTCCCACTTGTTGTTGATTCTTCACAAAAAAATATAGTTTTATATCTTTATGTTTGAAGCCTGAAATGTGGCAAAAGGTCGCAAAGTTCAAGGGGGCGGAATACTTTTGCAAGGCACTGTAGTATTATAATTTTTGGTGACTTTAATATTCACATGGAAAAGTCCACAGACCCACTCCAAAAGGCTTTCGGGGCCATCATCGACTCAGTGGGTTTTGTCAAACATGTCTCTGGACCTACTCACTGTCACAGTCATACTCTGGACCAAGTTTTGTTCTGTAAAATAAATATTGTGGATCTTAATGTTTTTCCTCATAATCCTGGACTACCGGACCACCATTTTATTATGTTTGCAATAAACTGCTCAGACCCCAATCAAGGATCATCAAAAGCCGTGCTATAAATTCTCGGACAACAAAAGATTCCTAGATGCTCTTCCAGACTCCCTCCACCTACCCAAGGAGGTCAGAGTACAAGGGAGGGAGAGCAGGAGCAGGCTTGACAGTACCCCCCCTTCTAGGGGCTCCACCCGGTGTCCCACCTGGGAGAGCCTGACGGGCCGGCCGAGGCATGGGTGCTGGACCAGCCGGCTGGGGCATAGAAGCCCGACGAACCAGCAGAGGCGTGGGATTCTGGCGAACCGGCTGAGACGTGGGAACCTGACGATCCGGTTGAGTTGTGAAATCCTAATGATCCTGCTGGGACGTGGGAACCTGACGATTCAGTTGAGTTGTGAAAGCCTGATGATCCCGCTGGGACGTGGGAACCTGACGATCCAGTTAAGTTGTGAAAGCCTGATGATCCTGCTGGGACGTGGGATCCTGACGATTCAGTTGAGTTGTGAAAGCATGATGATCCTGCTGGGACGTGGGAACCTGACGATTCAGTTGAGTTGTGAAAGCCTGATGATCCTGCTGGGACGTGGGATCCTGACGATTCAGTTGAGTTGTGAAAGCCTGATGATCCTGCTGAGACGTGGGATCCTGACGATTCAGTTGAGTTGTGAAAGCATGATGATCCTGCTGGGATGTGGGATCCTGACGATCCGGTTGAGATGTGAAAGCCTGATGATCCTGCTGGGACGTGGGAACCTGACGATCCGGTTGAGATGTGAAAGCCTGATGATCCTGCTGGGATGTGGGAACCTGACGATCCGGTTGAGTTGTGAAAGCCTGATGATCCTGCTGGGACGTGGGATCCTGATGAGCCGGCTGAGTTGTGAAAGCCTGATGATCCTGCTGGGACGTGGGAACCTGACGATCCGGTTGAGTTGTGAGCCTGATGATCCTGCTGGGACGTGGGAACCTGACGATTCAGTTGAGTTGTGAAAGCCTGATGATCCTGCTGGGATGTGGGATCCTGACGAGCCAGCTGAGGTGTAAAAGCCTGACAATCCGGCTGAGGCCTGACGTGGGATGGGCCCCTGCTGAGCCAACCGAGGCACAGAAACCTCTCGAGCCAGCTAGGGCCTGGAAGCACGACAAGCCAACTAAGGTCCCCGGACCCGACGGCAGCACCACCAACCGAAAAGCCAGCATTCTGTAAGAACCAACGCTGGAGTAGAAAAGCGGGTACGGAGAGTGAACATTTAATTTTGCACAGACATAGGACAGGACCAGCTTCAGAACCGGGTAAACACAACGACATACGACAATTAATGCTGAAGCGGGGAACAGAGCTGGGGAACAGAGCTGGGGAACAGACAGTTAAAGGAGAGCTAATAACACAGGTAATTGAGTCCAATGAATCACTGATGTGCGTGACGAGGGAAGCAGGTGTGAGTAATGATGGTGGCAGGAGTGCGTAGTGCTGGGCAGCCTGGCTCTCGAGCGCCAGGGACATGCATCAAAGTTGTTGACACTTTTAGGGTTCTGTTTTCGGCTGGAGTTAACGCCTCGATCACAACAACAATGGTTTGCGCAAAATCATATGTGTGCAACAACGTTCAACGTCCACTACAATTTCTGTCAAGCCACATATGCATACAGTTTAACGCATACATTTGTTGTTTTTCACTTAAGAACAAATTATGTTCAGGGGCAGAACGACAGATTTGTACCTTGTTAGCTCGGGGATTTGAACTTGCAACCTTCCGGTTACTAGTCCAACGCTCTAACCACTAGGCTACCCTGCCGCCCGTTAAATCAAACGTATGCACCACACAGAAAGCACGTTGTCTGCCTCTGCAAGACAAATGCAGCGATCCATTGGAAATTAATTTACTTCTGGTGTAACAAAATGCAAAGGCTGGCATTGAGGTGCTAGTGCTCTTTGGCAATTAACATTTGTAAAGGCCAGCACTCTGCTATTTTCCAACCCTGGCCCCAGGGTTCCAGGTAGAACCCTCTGTGTAAAGGAACTCTCTGTGTACTTGGAACTCAAAATAGTTCTACCTAGAACCAAAAGAGTTCTACCTAGAACCAAAAGAGTTCTACCTAGAACCAAAAGGTTTCTACCTGGAACCAAAAAGGGTTCTTCAAAGGGCTCTCCTATGGGGACACCCGAAGACCCCTTTTAGGTTCTAGATAGCACCTTGTTTCTAAGAGTGTAATTATCCAACTTCATGCCATGGTCTTTATTGATGTTCACAGGTCGACACTGAATAGTAGATGTCAGATAGCAATCACCATGGATATCTTACATCTGAAATCCGTTTGGCTTCAATCTCTTCAGCATTTCTTTGCTATTCATCCATGGTTAACTCTCAACCTGACATAAGAGTTAAGGACATTTGCAAGCATTACTGGGAAAGCCACCCATTCATTGAATGAGGCAGAATATGTTGAATGTATGATGCATATACGTATACTTGCATACATACTGCCAGAGTAAAGGATGTGAGGCCATCATTATGCAGTAGAAGAAGAGAAGAGATCCATTGGAACACACCTCCTAATGGATTGACATGAAGGAAATCTAGTGTTCCTTTGTACCTCCCACCCCTGATCTACAGGATAGTGTTCCTTTGTACCTCCCACCCCTGATCTACAGGATAGAGCTTTGACGAGACAATCTGAACTGTTCAAGCAAATTGATCCGCCTGCATACAGTACACGCAGTTTTTAATGCGTAACACTGATTTATCATTGGTTGTATTTAGTGTAGGATGGAACTGTGAATACAGTCATGCCCGCACACGATCTAACTTCCTACAGTCACTGACACCGTTCATTCAATGGGCTTTGAGCATTGGCATAACGAGTCTACACTTTCACAGAAGCTGCATGGACAAAAATAATGTCCAATATAAAGAAAAAATGGCAATGTCGGTTTTATTGTTCATGATAGTTTAATTAAGAATGTAATCATCCAGCTAGACGGTACACTGTCCTTCTCTCAGCACATATCAAAGCTGCAGGCTAAAGTTACATCTAGACTTGGTTTCCTCTATCGTAATCGGTCCTCTTTCACCCCAGCTGCCAAACTAACCCTGATTCAGATGACCATCCTACCCATTCTAGATTACGGAGACATGATTTATAGATCGGCAGATAAGGGTGCTCTCAAGTGGCTAGATGTTCTTTACCATTCGGCCATCAGATTTGCCACCAATGCTCCTTATAGGACACATCACTGAACTCTATACTCCTCTGTAAACTGGTCATATCTGTATTCCCGTCGCAAGACCCACTGGTTGATGCTTATTTATAAAACCCTCTTAGGCCTCACTCCCCCCTATCTGAGATATCTACTGCAGCTCTCATCCTCCACATACAACACCCGCCAGTCACATTCTGTTAAAGGTCCCCAAGGCACACACATCCCTGGGTCGCTCCTCTTTTCAGTTCGCTGCAGCTAGTGACTGGAACGAGCTGCAACAAACACTCAAACTGGACAGTTTTATCTCAATCTCTTCATTCAAAGACTCACTCATGGACAGTCCTACTGACAGTTGTGGCTGCTTTGTGTGATGTATTGTTGCCTCTACCTTCTTGACCGTTGTGCTGTTGACTGTGCCCAATAATGTGTGTACCCTGTTTTGTGCTGCTACCATGTTGTTGTCATGTTGTGTTGCTACCATGCTGTGTTGTCATGTGTTGCTGCCTTGCTATGTTGTTGTCTTAGGTCTCGCTTTATGTAGTGTTGTGTTGTCTTTCTTGTCGTGATGTGTGTTTTGTCCAATATTTACATTGTATTGTATTTATATTTTTAATCCCAGGCCCCCGTCCCCGCAGGAGGCCTTTAGCCTTTTGGTAGGCCGTCATTGTAAATAAGAATGAGTTCTTAACTGACTTGCCTCGTTAAATAAAGGTTAAATAAAATAGATACATAAAAATACAGTATATATTGTCTTCTAACATGGAGTATCTTCTATCTGGTCCTCAATGCAGGCTGCTTTGAACCCATTTTAGTATCTTTTCATCAATCACGTTTAGCATGTGTTGACAAACCTTTTAACAAATCTGTACAGACCCCTTCCTGTGTTTGCAAACATTGCCGCACGAGGGCGATGCGAGCAAGTTGGTCGCAGAACAATAGGGAGTTCTTATAGAACGGCAGCAAAAAAAGCCTCTATTTAAATGTTGCTTATGAGTGCATTTCACACTACTTTTGGATTTTCATTGGATTTTAAAGGCTCGTATGAATGTCCTGCTTATTATAATGTTTGTGTCATCATCGCAAATCAACTGCATTATACTTTAAAAAACATTTCAACTTTAACCAGTAAATGGCTCTTTGGCTAGCTTTCGCTACAGCCTATATCAATGAGCGTTAGCATTCTAGCTAGCAACTGCTGCATCCAAAATGCTTATTTTACAAAGATCACTACCAAATATAATCTTAGCTACTGTTCAAGCAACAATAATTGTAAGCATATGAGAACCCCAAATACTTTTTTTGTTGGGAAGTAACAGAAATGCAAATCTAGGCTATGCTGAATGGGCCCAAATCACGATGGCTTTCTCACTGCAGCCAAGAGTCGCGAGCATCTGTACATGACGTCAGTGTGTCGTGTACTGGAACATAGTCTATTATCTAGGTGGAGGGAATTACATTAACGATGGAGATTTGAGAATGTTCTTTGGTTGATAGACAGTTTTGTCTAAGAGTCACAGAGCTATCGTTAGAGAGATATCGTCGCAGAGATATCTGAGATATTGTTACAGAGATATTGTCGCAGAGCTATCGTTAGAGAGATATCGTTGCAGCGATATCTGAGATATTGTTACAGGGATATCGTCACAGAGATATCGTTAGAGAGATATCGTCACAGAGATATCGCCTTCTTGGCCAATTTCAAGCAGGCTGCTGGTGATCTATAACGCAATTGGTTATTTTTCTGCCAGTGGAGGCTCACAGTAGCCAACAACCAATGTCTAATTAAACTATCATAGACAGCAAAACAGACATTCCTGTTTTTTCTTAATATTGGACATTATTTTTGCCCATGCAGCTCCTGTGAAAAGTGTGGACTCATTAGGCCTATGTGCAAAGCCCATTGAATGAAAGGTGTCAGTGACTGTAGGAAGTGAGAGAGTGTGTGGGCATGACTGTATTCGCAGTTCCATCCTACACTCATACAACCAATGACTGGGGCTCTCGAGTGGCGCAGAGGTCTAAGGCACTGCATCTCAGTGCAAGAGGTGTCACTACAGACCCTGGTTTGATTCCAGGCTGTATTACAATGGGCCGTAACCTGGTTTGAATAGATCTAGGCTACAGTATATTTTCTAACATGGAGTATCTTCTATCTGGTCCTCAATGCAGGCTGCTTTGAACCCATTTTGGTATATTTTCATCAACCATGTTTAGTATGTGTTGACAAACCTTTTAACAAATCTGTACAGACCCCTTCCTGTGTTTGCAAACATTGCCGCACGAGGGCGATGCGCGCAAGTTGGTCGCAGAACAATGGGGAGTTCTTATAGAACGCCAGCAAAAAAAGCCTCTATTTAAATGTTGCGTTTGAGTGCTTTTGGATTTAATTGGATTTTAAGGCTCATATGAATGTCCTGCTTAATATAATGTTTTTGTCATCATCGCAAATCAACTGCATTATACTGCATTAACTTCAACCAGTAAAATGGCTTTTTGGCTAGCTTTCGCTACAGACTATATTAATGAGCGTTAGCATTCTAGCTAACAACTGCTGCATCCCAAAATAGTTATATTGCGAAGATCATCTTAGGAATTTTTCAAGCAAAAATCAAAACATCATTGTAAGTGTATGAGAACCCCAAAAAAGTTATTTTGTTTAGAAGTAATAAAAATGCAAATCTAGGCTATGTTGAATGGGCGCAGATGGCGATGGTTTCTTACTGCAGCCAATAGTCGTGCGCATCGGTACATGACGTCAATCCAGAACTTCCACCTCCGGCTTCTTCAACTATGGGATCATCTGAGGGGGGAGGTGCTGAGGAGTATTTCTGTCTGAAATAAAGCCCTTTTGTGGGGAAAAACTCATTTTGATTGGCTGGACCACCCATGGCTGGACCTCTTCCCAGTCCTGTGAAAAACATAGATCAGGGCCTAATGAATGTATTTAAATTGTTTGATTTCCTTATATGAATAGTAACTTAGCAAAATCTTTGAAATTGTTGCATGTTGTGTTCATATTTTTGTTCAATATAGATTCAGACAAATGGCTACTGTGTATTACAATAGACTAACCTACACAAGAGGATCAGCAATCCAAACGGGCTATCAAGCAGAGCAATTAGTGTCTCTTATGTCCCCATCTAATTAAAGTTTTTATTCATTTATACCCATTGTAGGGTGTTGTATCAGAGAAAGAGAGAGAGAGAGAGAGAGAGATGTGGATGGAAGGAGGTGTGGTGGGGGGACTCCAGAATTCAATATGGTACATCGGGATGCAGTTTTTCCACATTTCTCTGTCATGCTCGGAAATGTGATGCCTACTATGTTCAGCAAGGACACATTGTGCGCGATATTGCAATAAAATCCTTACACAGCTAAGGAAATTGCCTCATTACCTCGACAGAGCTTTCTTTTTTTCTTACCAGCATGACTGCGAATTGCACAAGCTACTACAGCGCAGAAAATGCTTTTGTGAATGGCTTTTTGTGCCCTAAAGCGGGAAGCGGTGCCCACGCGGTATTCTGCTGCGGATTTAACGATATCAAGTATTGCTGTGATGACCCCAACAGTTTTTTCCCCTACGAGTATGCATACATGTGGTGGCTTAGGTAAGGACTTTTTACACATCTTTGATTTGATGTTATACCAATTCATCCGTTTTGTTTTTCCTATATAGCCTTACCCTATCTTGGGGAAATCTCATTCACTGCTGGACTTTTAAGTTTGCATAATGTTTGATATTGTGATGATGTACACCTATTATAGGTTACAGTAGGCTACTGTATAACGAGGGAAGCTGATACAAGGAGAAAAGTACCTCAATTAAAAGTGAAAATAAAAACTGAAAAAGTGTACATTTTCCTCCCACTATACTCAATACTGTATCCAGGGGCAGACTGGGACCAGAATTTGTCCCTGGTATTTCTAACACACTGGCCCATGTTTTTCCTCAATAACCGCATTATTAGCCAAATGATATATATTTTATTTAACCTTTCTTTAACTTGGCAAGTCAGTTAAGAACAAATTCTTATTTAAAATGACGGCCTAACCCGGGCAACGCTGGGCCAATTGTGCGCCGCCCTATGGGACTCCCAATCACTGCCAGATATGATACAGCCTGGATTCAAACCAGGGACTGTAGTGATGCCTCTTGCACTGAGATGCAGTGCCTAAGAACCCTGCACCACTCCGATGGACCAGCACATCTGACATTAGCCCGAAATGCTGGATGGCCAGTCCGCCCCTAAATGTATCACTCTCAGAAAGAGTGCAATCTATTATCTGTCATCCCCATCACCTCTCTCTGCTCTCCCCTGCCTTTCCCTCCCTGCCTCCCCCATCACCTCTCTCTGCTCTCCCCTGCCTTTCCCTCCCTGTCTTCCCCATCACCTCTCTGCTCTCCCCTGCCTTTCCCTCCCTGTCTTCCCCATCATCTCTCTGCTCTCCCCTGCCTTTCCCTCCCTGTCTTCCCCATCACCTCTCTGCTCTCCCCTGCCTTTCCCTCCCTGTCTTCCCCATCACCTCTCTCTCTGCTCTCCCCTGCCTTTCCATCCCTGTCTTCCTCATCACCTCTCTGCTCTCCCCTGCCTTTCCCTCCCTGTCTTCCCATCACCTCTCTGCTCTCCCCTGCCTTTCCCTCCCTGTCTTCCCCATAACCTCTCTACTCTCCCCTGCCTTTCCCTCCCTGTCTTCCCCATCATCTCTCTGCTCTCCCCTGCCTTTCCCTCCCTGTCTTCCCCATCACCTCTCTGCTCTCCCCTGCCTTTCCCTCCCTGTCTTCCCCATCACCTCTCTCTCTGCTCTCCCCTGCCTTTCCATCCCTGTCTTCCTCATCACCTCTCTGCTCTCCCCTGCCTTTCCCTCCCTGTCTTCCCATCACCTCTCTGCTCTCCCCTGCCTTTCCCTCCCTGTCTTCCCCATAACCTCTCACACATTAATCACATTCTCTCGTCTTCTCTTCCTCGCTCCCCCTTTCTCTCACCTTCTCTGTCCATTGCTTTCTCCCGGCCTTTCCCTAATCTCTTTCTCTCCTTTCCCCATCTGTCTCTGTCTCTTTCTTCATCTCTTTCCCTCCCCGTCCCTTTCCTCCTACTCGCCATCCTCTTTCTCTTCTCCTTATTCCTTCATCTCTTAGCGTCGGGGCCCTGATAGGTCTGTCCATAGCAGCAGTGGTCCTGCTGGCCTTCCTCATCACAGTCTGTGTCCTCTGCTACCTCTTCATCGCCACCAAGCCCAGTCGCCTTGACAACGGCCTGCCACTCAGAACACCAGGTGGGTAACACTTCTGAGGTGGGCTAAGGTCTTGACACATAATCTAAAGGTATGTGATGGGATACATAGAGCCGGGCTAAGGTCTTGACACATCATCTAAAGATGTTGGGTAGGATACATACAGTGCATTCGGAAAGTATTCAGACCCCTTGACTTTTTCTACATTTTGTTATGTTACAGCCTTATTCTAAAATGGATTAAATATGTTTTCTCAGCAGTCTACACACAATACCCCGTAATGTCATCACAATACCCCGTAATGACATCACAATACCCCATAATGACATCACAATACCCCGTAATGACAAAGCAAAAACAGGTTTTGACACATTTTTGCAAATGTATAAAAAACAAAGTCCAGAGAAATCCTTGATGAAAACCTGCTCCAGGGCGCTCTGGACCTCAGACTGGGGAGACGGTTCACCTTCCAACAGGACAACGACCCAGCAAAGACAACGCAGGAGTGGCTTTAGGACAAGTCTCTGACAGTCCTTGAGTGGCCCAGCCAGAGCCCGGACTTGAACCCGATCGAACATCTCTGGAGAGACCTGAAAATAGCTGTACAGCAACGCTCCCCATCCAACCTGACAGAGCTCGAGAGGATCTGCAGAGAAGAATGCAAGAAACTTGTAGCGTCATACCCAAAAAGACTTGATACTGTAATCGCTGCAAAAGATGCTGAGTAAAGGGTCTGAATACTTATGTAAATGTGATATTTCAGTTTTTATTTTGAGTAAACTAGCAAACATTTCTAAAAACCTGGTTTTGCTTTGTCACCATGTGGTATTGTGTGTAGATTACTGAGGGAATTTTTTTAAAAATCAATTTTAAAATAAGGCTGTTACGTAACAACATGTGGAAAAAGTCAAGGGGTCTGAATACTTTCCGAAGGCACAGTAAATGGGATATTGTATAGAAAATACCAAATAAAACTCATTTTAGGGCTATCGTGCTATCGCGGATACAAGTCTGTTGACCCTTATCACACCAGGCACCTTGATGACAGCCCCCAACATCAGGAAATTGAAAGTGTCTTTCTTCTGTTACATGTTCCTCAGTACACAAACACACAATAATATAATGAGCCATGCCATGCATTGCTGGGCTCAGTCAGGTCTTTGACACATTCACCCTCTCCCCCACTGAAACATCACCCACAAAATGTTGGCACCATTGTAACAGGTTGTAATCAAGCCCTGGTCTCCAGCATGGGAACAGAGGATGAATACCTGGTGGCTAGGTAGTCTCAGGTAGGAATACTAAAAAAAACTTGGCTCTGACAACGAAAGCATTTCATGTCCATCAACTTATCCAAATACCTGTCACACCCTACAGCAGGGCTGCCCAACCCTCTTCCTGGAGATCTACCTTCCTGTGGGTTTTCAGTCCAACCTTCATTTAACACACCTGATTCTACTAATCAGCTGCTCAACAAGACCTTAACTAGCTGTATCAGATATGCTGAATTAGGGTTGGACTGAAAACCTACAGGACAGTAGATCTCCAGGAAGAGGGTTGGACTGGAAACCTACAGGACAGTAGATCTCCAGGAAGAGGGTTGGACTGAAAGCCTACAGGACAGTAGATCTCCAGGAAGAGGGTTGGACTGAAAACCTACATGACAGTAGATCTCCAGGAAGAGGGTTGGACTCAAAACCTACAGGACAGTAGATCTCCAGAAAGAGGTTTGGACTCAAAACCTACAGGACAGTAGATCTCCAGGAAGAGTGTTGGGCTGAAAACCTACAGGACAGTAGATCTCCAGGAAGAGTGTTGGGCTGAAAACCTAAAGGACAGTAGATCTCCAGGAAGAGGGTTGGGCTGAAAACCTACAGGACAGTAGATCTCCAGGAAGAGTGTTGGACTGAAAACCTACAGGACAGTAGATCTCCAGGAAGAGGGTTGGGCTGAAAACCTACAGGACAGTAGATCTCCAGGAAGAGTGTTGGGCTGAAAACCTACAGGACAGTAGATCTCCAGGAAGAGGGTTGGGCTGAAAACCTACAGGACAGTAGATCTCCAGGAAGAGAGTTGGACTCAAAACCTGCAGGACAGTAGATCTCCAGGAAGAGGGTTGGGCAGCCCTGCCCTACAGTAACCTGTGGATCATCAGAACCTTCAGAAACCGGGCAGAATGTTTATAAGCTATTTATTGACACTTGATAGTGTCCTGTAATGATTTGTTTGAAGTGAGCCACCTTCGGTCATTCATAACATATCAATAAAGACTCTGTATAGTGTGACAGTGTACTTACTTTAAAGTGAGCCACCTTCGGTCAATCATAACATATCAATAAAGACTCTGTATAGTGTGACAGTGTACTTACTTTAAAGTGAGCCACCTTCGGTCATTCATAACATATCAATATTGACTCTGTATAGTGTGACAGTGTACTTACTTTAAAGTGAGCCACCTTCGGTCATTCATAACACGTACATATAAATGAGGCAAATGTAGTTAACGCTTAAGGAATTATCACTGTCAGCTAAAACAAATAAACGTTGAAGACAAGTTTAAACATCTCTTTTTATTTTTTACATTTGAAACCCCTTCTCATTTCTACTACGCCTGATCGCCCTCGCTATTCCTAACGCTATTCCTAACGCTATTCCTAACACTATTCCTAACACTATTCCTAACGCTATTCCTAACACTATTCCTAACACTATTCCTAACACTATTCCTAACACTATTCCTAACACTATTCCTAACGCTATTCCTAACGCTATTCCTAACGCTATTCCTAACGCTATTCCTAACACTATTCCTAACACTATTCCTAACGCTATTCCTAACACTATTCCTAACGCTATTCCTAACGCTATTCCTAACACTATTCCTAACACTATTCCTAACGCTATTCCTAACGCTATGCCTAACACTATTCCTAACACTATTCCTAACACTATTCCTAACACTATTCCTAACGCTATTCCTAACGCTATTCCTAACACTATTCCTAACACTATTCCTAACGCTATTCCTAACACTATTCCTAACACTATTCCTAACACTATTCCTAACACTATTCCTAACACTATTCCTAACGCTATTCCTAACGCTATTCCTAACACTATTCCTAACGCTATTCCTAACGCTATTCCTAACACTATTCCTAACGCTATTCCTAACACTATTCCTAACGCTATTCCTAACACTATTCCTAACACTATTCCTAACACTATTCCTAACGCTATTCCTAACGCTATTCCTAACACTATTCCTAACGCTATTCCTAACGCTATTCCTAACGCTATTCCTAACGCTATTCCTAACACTATTCCTAACACTATTCCTAACACTATTCCTAACGCTATTCCTAACGCTATTCCTAACGCTATTCCTAACGCTATTCCTAACACTATTCCTAACGCTATTCCTAACGCTATTCCTAACGCTATTCCTAACGCTATTCCTAACGCTATTCCTAACGCTATTCCTAACGCTATTCCTAACACTATTCCTAACACTATTCCTAACACTATTCCTAACGCTATTCCTAACGCTATTCCTAACGCTATTCCTAACACTATTCCTAACGCTATTCCTAACGCTATTCCTAACGCTATTCCTAACGCTATTCCTAACACTATTCCTAACACTATTCCTAACACTATTCCTAACGCTATTCCTAACGCTATTCCTAACGCTATTCCTAACACTATTCCTAACACTATTCCTAACACTATTCCTAACGCTATTCCTAACGCTATTCCTAACACTATTCCTAACACTATTCCTAACGCTATTCCTAACACTATTCCTAACACTATTCCTAACACTATTCCTAACGCTATTCCTAACGCTATTCCTAACGCTATTCCTAACACTATTCCTAACGCTATTCCTAACGCTATTCCTAACGCTATTCCTAACACTATTCCTAACACTATTCCTAACACTATTCCTAACACTATTCCTAACGCTATTCCTAACACTATTCCTAACGCTATTCCTAACACTATTCCTAACACATGGTAGGTCAAATTAAAACCTTAAAACAATACAAATACAGTAAGTTTTTTTTTTTTATCCAGCAATGCAAATTACACTGAACATTATACAGGGTTGTGAACGGTGTAGCTTGTCCCTGAGCTGGTCGACAAACGGTTCTGGTCTCTCTGATTGCTGGAGGCACAGCATGTTGGTTTCAACCTTAAAAGTAACAAAGGTAGCAGTAAAGTCTGTTACATTCGCTGGATGAAGGCATTTCTGTGCTGCACTGATATGACAGGTTGGCTGCATTGTCAGTGGTGGAGAAAGTACCAAATTATCATACTGTAGTAAAAGTAAAGATGCCATGATAGGAAATGACTCAAGTAAAAGTGAAAGTCACCCAGGAAAATATTACTTGAGTAAAAGTCTAAAAGTATTTGGTTTTAAATATACTTAAGTATCAAAAGTAAATGTAATTGCAAAAATGTACTTTAGTATCAAGAGTAAAAGTATAAATCATTTGAAATTCGTTATATTAAGCAAACCAGATGGTACAATTGTGTTTTTTTTATTATTAGATAGCCAGGGGCACACTCAAACTTGAGCTGTTTAGTAAGTCCGCCAGATCAGAGGTAGTAGAGATGACCAGGGATGTTCTCTTGATAAGTGTGTGAATTGGACCATTTCTGTAAAAATGTAACGAGTACTTTTGGGTGTCAGGGAAAATGTATGGAGTAAAAAGTATCTAATTTTCTTTAGGAATGTAGTGAAGTAAAAGTAAAAGTTGTCAAAAATATAAATAGTAAAGTAAAGATACCCTCAAAAAACGACTTATTGTAAGTAGCGTCACGCTGGTATAAAGGATTTGGAGAAAGGCACAGAAATACATAATAGGGTTTTTTAATACACCCCAAACAACATGTAACGGTGGGTGAGTGATGGGTGTGGAGTCAGACGCAGAGAGCAAAAGTAAACGGGGAAAAAACGCTTTAATGTCCAAAGTAACAGATCCAAACAGGGGTGAAAACCTAAACACAGGTGCAAACAAACCCAAAACCTTAGTTACAAAACCCGGGCAGCGAAAACCCAAAAGACAACGATAACCACAAACGTAACAATAACAACAAGCCCGCACAAACACCAGCGGGCTAAACGAACTTAAATAACACCCATCCCAAAACCCCAACAAGGAACAGGTGAAAACAATTAGACAAAAACAAACGAAAAGGGAAAAGGGATCGGTGGCAGCTAATAGACCAGCGACGACGACCGCCGAGCGCCACCCGAACAGGAAGAGGAGCCACCTTCGGTGGTATTCGTGACACAACACGTATACAAAACACTGGGATGTACCCAAACAAAAGAGCGAGGTAAACCTCGTAGAAAGACACGGGACGATACCTGTGCACAAAACACACAGCGCAAAAGCTGAAACATCGCATAGGTACTCACATCCTGATGTGATCAGGAAAATGTATTGGATCAAGACATTATGTCAAACTACTTTGGAACAAATAACGTATGATGTCAACAGCAGAATTATGATCGGCCTGGTATATTTTTCAGGTTTTCTTACCATTAGAAGTGTTTCAGCCATCCTCTGCCAGGTCACTTGCCCTCTTCTCCTCCAGTGGAAGACCGACAACTCACGTCTGATGCCGTCACTGGTCACCCCTGAAGAAACACAAGAAACACAAAAGATACATCTTTTTTAAACCATCTCCAAGAGTAAAAGAGATGGATGCTCAAAAATAAACTTAAATCATTACATTATTAAACATCTTAAATGACAGGTGTCTGTCTGATCTAACCAGTGCAGCAGTCTGGGGATGAAGTTGTTGACAAATGGGATGAGGTAGAGGAGGACATCTCAAGCACGCGGCTATGAGATATGCTGTAGTAAAGTATCTAGGGGTATTTGTTTTTATCTGAGCCTGCTAGTTAGCTAGCAAAATGTTGTTTTGTTATAGCTAGCTAACTTATGCTGCTAACATTAACTAGCTATCTATCACAGCAGTTGCAGTGAAGTTAGCAAAATTATTTGAAATAACGATTGAGGTATCCATGTAATCTAGATAAATAATTTACATTTAAATTAATATAAATAAAGTTACATTTACCAGTTTATCCCTGTCCAGTGGCACCACAACTGGGCATTTGATTTGCAAACTCCATCACGTGTCCACATCACCAACAAACTAGAATGAGCCAAACACACCAAGACAGTTGTGAAGAGGGCACAACAAAGCCTATTCCCCCCCAGGAAACTAAAAAGATTTGGCATGGGTCCTGAGATCCTCAAAAGGTTCTACAGCTGCAACATCGAGAGCATCCTGACTGGTTGCATCACTGCCTGATACAGCAATTGCTCGGCCTCTGACCACAAGGCACTACAGAGGGTAGTGTGTGTGTGTACAGCCCAGTACATCACTGGGGCTCAGCTGCCTGCCATCCAGGACCTCTACACCAGGCGGTGGCAGAGGAAGGCCCTAAAAATTGTTAAAGACCCCAGCCACCCTAGTCATAGACTGTTCTCTCTATTACTGCATGGCAAGCGATACCAGAGTTCCAAGTCTAGGATAAAAAGGCTTCTCAACAGTTTTTACCTCCAAGCCATAAGACTCCTGAACAGGTAATCAAATGGCTTCCCGGACTATTTGCATTGTGTGCCCCCCCAAACCCCTCTTTTACGCTGCTGCTACTCCCTGTTTATCATATATGCACAGTCACTTTAACTATACATTCATGTACATACAGTGCCTTGCGAAAGTATTCGGCCCCCTTGAACTTTGCGACCTTTTGCCACATTTCAGGCTTCAAACATAAAGATTTAAAACTGTATTTTTTTGTGAAGAATCAACAACAAGTGGGACACAATCATGAAGTGGAACGACATTTATTGGATATTTCAAACTTTTTTAACAAATCAAAAACTGAAAAATTGGGCGTGCAAAATTATTCAGCCCCCTAAGTTAATACTTTGTAGCGCCACATTTTGCTGCGATTACAGCTGTAAGTCGCTTGGGGTATGTCTCTATCAGTTTTGCACATCGAGAAACTGAATTTTTTTCCCATTCCTCCTTGCAAAACAGCTCGAGCTCAGTGAGGTTGGATGGAGAGCATTTGTGAACAGCAGTTTTCAGTTCTTTCCACAGATTCTCGATTGGATTCAGGTCTGGACTTTGACTTGGCCATTCTAACACCTGGATATGTTTATTTTTGAACCATTCCATTGTAGATTTTGCTTTATGTTTTGGATCATTGTCTTGTTGGAAGACAAATCTCCGTCCCAGTCTCAGGTCTTTTGCAGACTCCATCAGGTTTTCTTCCAGAATGGTCCTGTATTTGGCTCCATCCATCTTCCCATCAATTTTAACCATCTTCCCTGTCCCTGCTGAAGAAAAGCAGGCCCAAACCATGATGCTGCCACCACCATGTTTGACAGTGGGATGGTGTGTTCAGCTGTGTTGCTTTTACGCCAAACATAACGTTTTGCATTGTTGCCAAAAAGTTCAATTTTGGTTTCATCTGACCAGAGCACCTTCTTCCACATGTTTGGTGTGTCTCGCAGGTGGCTTGTGGCAAACTTTAAACAACACTTTTTATGGATATCTTTAAGAAATGGCTTTCTTCTTTCCACTCTTCCATAAAGGCCAGATTTGTGCAATATACGACTGATTGTTGTCCTATGGACAGAGTCTCCCACCTCAGCTGTAGATCTCTGCAGTTCATCCAGAGTGATCATGGGCCTCTTGGCTGCATCTCTGATCAGTCTTCTCCTTGTATGAGCTGAAAGTTTAGAGGGACGGCCAGGTCTTGGTAGATTTGCAGTGGTCTGATACTCCTTCCATTTCAATATTATTGCTTGCACAGTGCTCCTTGGGATGTTTAAAGCTTGGGAAATCTTTTTGTATCCAAATCCGGCTTTAAACTTCTTCACAACAGTATCTCGGACCTGCCTGGTGTGTTCCTTGTTCTTCATGATGCTCTCTGCGCTTTTAACGGACCTCTGAGACTATCACAGTGCAGGTGCATTTATACAGAGACTTGATTGCACACAGGTGGATTGTATTTATCATCATTAGTCATTTAGGTCAACATTGGATCATTCAGAGATCCTCACTGAACTTCTGGAGAGAGTTTGCTGCACTGAAAGTAAAGGGGCTGAATAATTTTGCACGCCCAATTTTTCAGTTTTTGATTTGTTAAAAAAGTTTGAAATATCCAATAAATGTCGTTCCACTTCATGATTGTGTCCCACTTGTTGTTGATTCTTCACAAAAAATACAGTTTTATATCTTTATGTTTAAAGCCTGAAATGTGGCAAAAGGTCGCAAAGTTCAAGGGGGCCGAATACTTTCGCAAGGCACTGTATGTACATACTGCCGACCAACCAGTGCTCCCGCACATTGGCTAACCGGGCAATCTGCATTTTGTCCCACCCATCACCCACCAACCCCCCTTTACGCTACTGCTACTCTCTGTTCATCATATATGCATAGTCACTTTAACCATATCTACATGTTCATACTACCTCAATCAGCCTGACTAACCGGTGTCTGTATGTAGCCTCACTACTTTTATAGCCTCGCTACTGTTTTTCTCAAAAATCAACACCTCAAAAGTGGTCCCCTGATGTGGTTTAAGCATTGTTGTGATCATAGAACATCCAATTCTGTGTTTTTTCTTTAAAAAATGTTGTGGTTTTTTAGACCGAAATCCAGAAAAAAATGAGGAAATCAGACACCTGGAATAACAAAAACAAGAAATGTAATTTTACCCCCCCCCCAAAAAAAAAAAAAAACTGCTTTTAAAGGGCCCTACCAACGTTTTTTGGTGTGTGTGACTGCACTTTACAGTGTGTGTCATCCTGCAGCACAGCATTTTTGAGGAAAGTCTAATATTGGCTATACACCTAAGATGGATTTTTATTTGTCTTTTTTTATATTTTTCATTGAACCTTTATTTAACTAGGCAAGTCAGTTAAAGAACAAATTCTCATTAACAATGACGGCTTAGTAATATAATATAATATATGCCATTTAGCAGACGCTTTTGTCCAAAGCAAGTGCATATGTAACGGGTGAGGAAATAGCTCGCTCTGAGAACATGAAGTAGTTGTTTCCTTGTGGAATGCTTCGTGGGTGACTGTTGTCGACGTGTTCCGAGGGTCCTTGGTTAGAGCCCATGTTGGGGCCAGGAGAGGAACCTAAAGCAATATGTTTACACGTACACTTTTACTTATGGGTGGTCCCAGGAATCGAACCCACTATCCTGGCCTTGCAACGCTCTGCCAACATGCATGACAAAGTTATAGATGCTTGTGAAGCTTCAATTTAATATGATTTATAAAGCCTTTATTAAGTAGTGCTTATGTCACCCTTTTACAAAGCACAGGTTTATGTCATATTTTATATAGTGGGTTATGTCACATTTGACTTAGGTTGTTATGTCACACAGTTATGCCACATTTATGAACCCTTTATAGAGCTTGACATACAGTTATAGATGATTTGTGATGCATTTGTGTAGTGCTTATGAAGGCTTTATGAAGCCTTTATAGAGCTTGACATACAGTTATAGATGATTTGTGATGCATTTGTGTAGTGCTTATGAAGGCTTTATGAACCTTTTATAGAGCTTGACATACAGTTATAGATGATTTGTGATGCATTTGTGTAGTGCTTATGAAGGCTTTATGAACCTTTTATAGAGCTTGACATACAGTTATAGATGATTTGTGATGCATTTGTGTAGTGCTTCTGAAGGCTTTATAGAGCATGACATACAGTTATAGATGATTTGTGATGCATTTGTGTAGTGCTTATGAAGGCTTTATGAACCCTTTAAAAGCTGCACTTCATTTAAAGTGGGACCAAATTGGTCAACTGTAATCCAATAACAGTTGCGTAATGACAAGCATTATAGGCAATGTTATATACCAGAGCAAATCAATGCAGCCAAATGTCAAGAAAATGTAAAGAAGTCGGCCAATCAGCACACTTACATAGCTAGAGTTCCCTTGGCTTGGCATCGAGAGAAAGTTCACGTGCTACTGGATTACAATTTCAGAATTTTAACAGATTTATATCTGGAAAATAGCATCATAAACATGTAACACATCTGAGGTCAGATTGACTTGAAAAACATTTCTGCCTGCGATACTGACGGTTATATTGGACAGCTGGTACAGGACTAGTAAATGCCCAGTGCGCTACATCACCGCCCTGGGATTTGAAGGTCCTGGGTTTGTTTACCAGGGGGAATATTTTGACCATTCTCTGTCTTGTACAGTCTTTGCTCACCCCTCCCCCCTTTCCTGACAGACACACACACCGGCGCTCACACACATGGTGTGTGCACATTTTAATTTATTAGGTGTCCCTTAAAAGACACTTGGGGTTCGTTGGGCATCACTGAGTGGGAGGGGAGAGTGAGTGTGTATTAGCGCTAGTGTGCGCGTGTTACTACGGAGCAGGAGGAGGAGAGAACGGTGGAAAGACCAACTCTCAATCTCTCTAGGAAGACGTTGCTGCCCTCATCCGCCCGATGCACACCATCTCTATGCACGCGATAAATTGCACAGGTTGTAAACATCCCTCCTTTTCAGGAGCCACTTTCTATAATTTGAGAAGATAAGACATTTCGTCAAGCTGGCCCACGTGGAGCTGACAAACGACTTCCGAGTGCTTATTCATATGCACACAGTACATTGTACAGTAGCACCTACAGTACATTCGGAAAGTATATGAATATTAAATAAATACTAATAACTACATTATTTCTGTTGCCATTTGTCATTATTGTGTACTTTTACTGTACTTTACGCATTATGATGCTCATATAAATGTATTTTCTTTTTTTCGTCTCCAGACACCTGGCTACTATATAATAATCCTCTTCAGGATGGATGTCCCTAAACTGGGATGGTTGTTTCTAACATGCACTAATGTGACTAGAACGACGTTGTATACAACAGCCAACATTCCTGGACAGAAAATATTAAATTCTTGTTAAACTAACTGTAGTGTCCAAATAATAGTAGCTATTACAGTGAAAAAATACCATGCTATTGTTTGAGGAGAGTGCACAACCTCAAAACACTTTATCACGGCAACTGGTTTGATACATTCACCTCTGAAGGTAAATAATGTACTTACATTTACCTCTGAAGGTAAATAATGTACTTACATTTGGTAATCTTGCTCTGATTTGTCATCCTGAGGGTCCCAGAGATAAAATGTAGCATAGGTTTGTTTGATAAAATCAATTTGTATGTTCACATGTAGGAACTGGGTTCTACAGTTTGACCCCACTACAGTCTCTGGTTCCACACCCACCCCGCCCGGCCATTTAGATGTGTGAAAGTTAGTGTATAAGCTAATGATCCATCATGTATGACATTCCTGGGAGTGTGTAAACATAATTTTTTTATTACCACATAATTTAAGTATGTATCATTGACCAATTTTGCACATTTGGAAAAACTCCTGGCAAACTTGATACAAAATATTGTGCAGTAATGTAATTCTTCACTGGATCCGTCTGAAACTTTGCACACACACTGCTGCCATCTGTTGGCCAAAATCTATAGGACACCTAGACTCCTATCTGAAAGGATGGCCTTTTTCTTGAATTTCAAATAGGGTGAAAAAATGTTTTTTTAAACAACTTGTTTGTATGATATTTTACCAGATCTAATGTGTTATATTTTCTTACATTAATTTCACATATCCACAAACTTCAAAGTGTTTCCTTTCAAATGGTATCAATAATATGCATATGCTTGTTATCCTTGTACAGGCAGTTAGATTTGAGTATGTCATTTTAGGCAAAAATTGAAAGAAAGGGTCTGATCCTTAAGAGGTTCCATGGTTTTTACACCGGAAGATGATTATACAAACACCATATAAACCAGATAGTTTGGCTCCTGGATGCTGATTGGCTGAAAGCCATGGTATGTTAGGCCACATATCAAGGGTAAGACAACAACAACAAAAAGTGTTCTAATTAAGTTGGTAACCAGTTTATAATAGCTATAAGGCACCTCACGGGGTTTGTGGTATATGGCCAATACACCACGGCTAAGGGCTGTATCCAGGTACTCCGCGTTGCTTCGTGCGTCAGAACAACCCTTAGTCGTGGTATATTGGCCATTTACCACACCCCATCGTGCCTTGGTGCTTCATTATAGCGATGGTATAGAAGAGATAATCAACTCAGGGCTCACTTCGCTAGTGCTTCATGGAACACACCTTCCACGTTGTTCCTTATTTTCCATAGAACATATTGGTCCTTGTTGATTATCCCTTACAAATATACACTGCACGGCCAATCAGTGGATTCAGCTATTTCAACCACACCTGTAGCTGACGGTTGTATGAAATCGAGCACACAGCCATGCAATCTCCATAGACAAACATTGACAGTAGAATGGCCCATACTCACGAGCTCAGTGACTTTCAATGTAAAATACTTTAAACAACTACTAGTTGTTTTTTGGGGGGTATCTGCACTTTACTTCACTATTTATATTTTTGACAACTTTTACTTCACCACATTCCTAAAGATTATAATGTACTTTTTACTTCATACATTTTCCTTGACACCCAAAAGTACAAAAGTACATTTTGAATTCTTAGCAGGACAGGAAAATGGTCCAATTCACAATCTTATCAAGACAACGTATGGTCATCCCTACTGCTCCTGATCTGTCTGACTTACTAAACACAAATGTATCGTTTGTAACGGTATCTATACTTTTATTCAAGTATGACAACTGGGTACTTTTCCATCGCTGGGTACCGTCATAGGATGCCACCTTTCCAACAAGTTATTTCGTAAAATGTCTGTCCTGCTAGAGCTTCCCCGGTCAACTGTAAGTACTGTTATTGTGAAGTGGAAACATCAGGGAGCAACGACTTGTGCCAATGTATCCTCCAAACACCGGCTTCGAGAACATTATCACTGTTAAACATGGGGTTACCAATATATTCAAATAATAATTGACATATTTTCATTAAAAACGTTATTTTTATGAATTTATTCATACTATTTCATCCTTCCACAAGATATAGTCTCGACACAAGATAGTCTCGACACAAAAACCAGTTTAATAAATACACTTCTAGCCTACAACCAGTTTAATAAATACACTTCTAGCCTACAACCAGTTTAATAAATACACTTCTAGCCTACAACCAGTTTAATAAATACACTCCTAGCCTACAACCAGTTTAATAAATACACTCCTAGCCTACAACCAGTTTAATAAATACACTCCTAGCCTACAACCAGTTTAATAAATACACTCCTAGCCTACAACCAGTTTAATAAATACACTTCTAGCCTACAACCAGTTTTATAAATACACTTCTAGCCTACAACCAGTTTAATAAATAGACTTCTAGCCTACAACCAGTTTTATAAATACACTCCTAGCCTACAACCAGTTTAATAAATACACTTCTAGCCTACAACCAGTTTAATAAATACACTTCTAGCCTACAACCAGTTTAATAAATACACTTCTAGCCTACAACCAGTTTTATAAATACACTTCTAGCCTACAACCAGTTTAATAAATACACTTCTAGCCTACAACCAGTTTAATAAATAGACTTCTAGCCTACAACCAGTTTTATAAATACACTCCTAGCCTACAACCAGTTTAATAAATACACTTCTAGCCTACAACCAGTTTAATATATACACTCCTAGCCTACAACCAGTTTAATAAATACACTTCTAGCCTACAACCAGTTTAATAAATACACTTCTAGCCTACAACCAGTTTTATAAATACACTTCTAGCCTACAACCAGTTTAATAAATACACTTCTAGCCTACAACCAGTTTAATATATACACTTATAGCCTACAACCAGTTTAATAAATACACTTCTAGCCTACAACCAGTTTAATAAATACACTTCTAGCCTACAACCAGTTTTATAAATACACTTCTAGCCTACAACCAGTTTAATAAATACACTTCTAGCCTACAACCAGTTTAATAAATACACTTCTAGCCTACAACCAGTTTAATAAATACACTTCTAGCCTACAACCAGTTTTATAAATACACTTTTAGCCTACAACCAGTTTAATAAATACACTTCTAGCCTACAACCAGTTTAATAAATACACTTCTAGCCTACAACCAGTTTTATAAATACACTTCTAGCCTACAACCAGTTTAATAAATACACTTCTAGCCTACAACCAGTTTAATATATACACTTATAGCCTACAACCAGTTTAATAAATACACTTCTAGCCTACAACCAGTTTAATAAATACACTTCTAGCCTACAACCAGTTTTATAAATACACTTCTAGCCTACAACCAGTTTAATAAATACACTTCTAGCCTACAACCAGTTTAATAAATACACTTCTAGCCTACAACCAGTTTAATAAATACACTTCTAGCCTACAACCAGTTTTATAAATACACTTTTAGCCTACAACCAGTTTAATAAATACACTTCTAGCCTACAACCAGTTTAATAAATACACTTCTAGCCTACAACCAGTTTTATAAATACACTTCTAGCCTACAACCAGTTTAATAAATACACTTCTAGCCTACAACCAGTTTTATTAATATGCTTCTAGCCTCTGTCTCTTGCGCAGTACACTCCTGTGCTCCCCTGGTCTCTCTCCTTAAAACACGCATATAGGAGTCCCAGGAAAAAATAGACTATAATAGCTTTTTTGTTGTTGCATTTCTTAGGCTAATAGACTATTCGAAGAGGATGCAAGCTCTTGTTTGCTGAATGTTATATACAGTAGCCAGTAGAACTCACGGGCAGTTTAAAGCAGTGATGTGTTCCAAACCATAACCATTTGTGAAGAGAACTGAACGCCGTCTGCATTTTAAGCATGTCATTACAATGATGAAGATTAGGACAACAAAACGTATTTCATTTCAATGTTGAAGGGATGAAGCAACAATAGAGAGAGAAGAGGTAGGCCAGGGATTCCCAAACCTTTTTGGCCCACTACCCCATTTTGATATCTGAAAATTAACGTGAAAAGAGTATGTAATTAACAGCCAATGTTTACTTTTTTTATTTGGTAATATGGTAGTCAATTGAAAAACATTCTAACAGTATTTCTGATTGTCTTCTTAACTCACCATCACTTATTTTTAATGTGGGGCTATGACAGTCAATTGCCAGTTAGTCTGACATGATTTCCCTTATCTCACCACGAATGAGATGGATGTGTTTGATGCAGGTTGCCTAGGAGATTCTCAATTCAGGGTGCGTGGTCGATAGTGCGCACCTCACCTCTGCTGCCACATCCAACCTGGATCGATTTTTGGTTTGAATGCAGAGAAATGCACTGAACAGCTTTACACAGAATACGAGGTCAAATCTTGACATCTGTGGTCTTCAGATCGGAAATTTGGAGCTCTATAACGAGACCCGAGTTCCCGAGTTGGAATTCCGAGTTGGATGACCGTTCAAAAATATTTTTCCCATTCGGAGCTCGTTTTTTCCGAGTTCCCAGTTGTCTTGAATACACTGAAGTCGGAACCCAGATTTCCGAGTACCCAGTTCCGAGATCCCAGATGTTTTGAACGTGGCATTAATGCTCAGTGGGAGACAGACATGAGAAATCAAATCTCCTCTGTGGTGACCCCTGAATGCGGGTAGTTCAGTTAGTTTCCCATTGATTGCTAGCAATAGCATAAATTCTTCGTTTAAAAGTGTTATTTGACAAAGGTGTTTCTGTGCCTCTGCCTCCCAAAGTTGTGGACTCAAGTCACATGACTTAAACTCGAGTCTGACTGTGAAATCACAAATTTGTTGACGACACGCGACTTGATAGAAAAGAAAACAACTTGAGACTTGACTTGGAGCCTCAAGACTCGACATTGACTTGAGACTGATGACTTGAAATGATCTGGCCAGGTTTTGTAATGTTTTGTCACAGAGTATAAACGTGGATTGATTACTCTACACATATTGTAGCCAGAGACAGTCTGCAGCATCGAACAATCAAAAAAAAGACTGCAACAGATTGGCTAAGGGTGAGTTAGCAAAGACATTGCCAAAGATGTTCTAGTGTTGTCATTGTTCTATCTGTGACCTTGCTGGTTTGTTTTACAGCGCAAATGTCAAATTGTAGGATGAGAGGATTGCCATAATAATAAACCTTGTTTGGGGATCGAGAATATTATTTTTTTACTTTGTAAACTCACCAGCAAGGGGGCAACCATTACTAGCATAGGCCTACTGGTATTTTAGTATGTAACAAATGCTTGAAATCGATCATCTATTTATGAAGCTTGCATTTGTAATGTGTTGTTCGAATGAATTATTAATGTGGCGAAGACGCACCACTCGCGCGCTCCAAACCACAGCCAGTGGAGAGCTATTTTTTATTCTGTTGTTTAAATGTTTGCTGTTGCTTTCAGACGTTTAAAGACATAGGTCCTATGTGGTAAATCTATATTCAATCGAATAATGCAATAATTGCTAGCGTTTCATCATTCCATCCCAGTACCGGTTATTGCAACACGTAGACATTTCTGTTAAACCGTGCTTCTACACCTGCATTGCTTGCTGTTTGGGGTTTTAGGCTGGGTTTCTGTACAGCACATGGAGATATCAGCTGATGTACGAAGGGCTATATAAATAAATGTGATTTGATTTGTTAAATGTCTGATGATTTACCTTCTCATTTAGCCAACCACTTCTTACTCTGCTCTGAGTTGGAGGTATGTTTAGAACGTTAGTGCACATTAACGTTCGCAAGACTCATGAGGTAGAAGTTCTGTTTATTTAATTCAATGTATGGTTCCCTTGGTTCATATTGCCCGGGTTATGTCGGAGGTCTGTGTGTGTGTGTGTGTCCTACAGTATGTCATTTTTGTTCTGCGTGAACAAATTAATGTTCACTGTATGCATTGTGTTGAAATATCATTAATAATCATTAAGTCTGATTGAGACGAATGTAACAATGGATGTGAAAATTGCCTTTTACATTGTAGAACCAGTTTATTGGTTGTAATTGACAATTTGGTAATTGTATGGGGGCCTAGTGCTTGTATTATGCAGGCCTCTACGTGTTTGAGCACCTGTTAGACAGATTCAAGGCGAGGCTGTACTGTTTTCCCCTCTACCGGTGTCCGTTCAGATAGGACAGGTCAAGCCTGTCTTTTGGGCTGTTGCCAGTGTATAATTGGTAAATCTACTGGTATATTTTGCATGAAATGGCGCTTTCACCTTTGGATCACCAAGACCTGTAAATACCTCTACACTCTGAGCACGTCCACCTGCCTTCTGCTGATTTCATGTGACTGCTGCAAGGTCTAATCAAAAAGTCTGTTGCAGACAAAGTAATAAAAAGGCCTGTCTAGTAGCCTCAATAAGTAGACACAGATTTGGAGTTGAACAAGGTGTTACAGGTATAGATTTTTTTTTACTTGACTTGAAAACTTGTGACTCAACTCGATTTGCTCTTAGAATGTACGACTTGGACTTGAGTCGAGTCTGGACCCGTTTCTACCTGGGACTCATATAGTGACTTGGTCCCGCCTCTGCTGCCTTGTTTTCACATTGTTTTCACCATATCAATTGCAGCCGGTGATATCAAAGTCTCTGCAATAGTGTGTGGTTTCAGAGTTTAGGAGGCCGAGCATTTCATTGTGGGAATGATTCAAGTGCGGCCTTTTCCCAGGATCTAAGGACGCTCTCTGGTTGAATTTTGTCTTTTAGATTTCAATCATTTTCAATTAGATTTTTAAGTTTAACCACATTACAATGCTTTTGAGATACAAAGACGATATAATATATATATATATATATTTTTTTTTCTTCAGGATTTTGGAAATTCCCCAGCCCACCCTGCTTTCATATCAGGCGACCCCACATGGGGTCGCAAACCCTAGTTTGGGAAGCAACCCATAGTTTAGGAGCTGCTAATGTAGGCTAATAAGCACATCGCACAACATTAGGGAAATATTCTGAAAGCTAATTAGTCAACCTACTAATCAGCCTATAAAAATGAAAAATAGGCCTATTACTGTATATTTCAGAATTCAAATTCTCTAGCCTATTATTGTAACTTTGTAGGCCATACATGCTGGTGCAGGACGAGGTGTGTAATTCCAGTCCGTATAATAGAGTCCAGTAATACAGTACAATACAGTCCAGTAATACAGTGTAATACAGTACAATACAGTCCACTAATACTGTATAACACAGTCCAGTAATACTGTATAACACAGTCCAGTAATACAGTAATACAGTCCAGTAATACTGTATAATACAGTCCAGTAATACAGTACAATACAGTCCAGTAATACGATATAATACAGTCCAGTAATACAGTATAGTACCGTCCAGTAATACAGTATAATACAGTCCAGTAATACTGTATAACACAGTCCAGTAATACTGTATAACACAGTCCAGTAATACAGTACAATACAGTCCAGTAATACAGTACAATACAGTCCAGTAATACAGTATAATACAGTCCAGTAATACAGTAATACAGTATAATACAGTCCAGTAATACAGTAATACAGTGTAATACAGTCCAGTAATACAGTATAATACAGTCCAGTAATACAGTAAAATACAGTCCAGTAAGACAGTAAAATACAGTCCAGTAATACAGTATAATACAGTAAAATACAGTCCAGTAATACAGTATAATACAGTATAATACAGTCCAGTAATACAGTATAATACAGTCCACACTCAAAAAGATTAGCCTGCTAAAGCTTGTTTAATCATTTTTTACCAAAAAGATATTGCTACATCTATGGGCTCATCAAATGTGTTTAATGTAGGGCTCATCAAATGTCTTTAATGTATGGGTTGTCAGGCTCAGGTAGCGTCAGGTTTGAATGTTTAATGCTGATCAAAGCTCTCATCAAATTCAGAATTTTTTAAATATTCTTTATATGCTGTAGAATGCCATTTCCGGTTTGGGAATACCGGGTTACCCGGGAGACAAGTGATTTATTTGTGAGATGGAACATTTGTAAATTACTGGGAAAATATTCAACACTGTGTGTGTGTGTGTGTACTCTGTTTGTGTGTGTGTCCGTCCCTGCGTGTCTGCCTGCTTTGTGTGTGTGTGTGTGTGTGTGTGTCTGTAATTCCAGGAGTGGTTCCCATTCCCAGTGAGGAACCCAGCAGTCACTCCGGTGCGCGGCCTCCCAGTGGTCCCCAGGGCTTCAGGAAGAACTTCCTCAGCCGGAAGCTGGACTGTGACAACCAGCCTCCCGACCCTGAGAGACTGTTCCAGAAGTGCTTCATGGCAACCGTCACAACTGTCAACATGGAGGGCCCTTCTTAGGAGCACTTGGAAGGACCCCTTATAAGGGGGCCAGATGTCCACTTGTTTTGGAATGAGTGTGTAAAAGGACCAATGAATCACAAAAAGGATCCTTTTCAACCTGTCAATCACACATACTGTACAGTTGAAGTCGGAAGTTTACATACACCTTAGCCAAATACATTTAAACTCAGTTTTTAACAATTCCTGACATTTAATCCTAGTAAAAAATCCCTGTTTTAGGTCACTTAGGATCCCCACTTTATTTTAAGCATGTGAAATGTCAGAATAATAGTAGAGTGATTTATTTCAGCTTTTATTTCTTTCATCACATTCCCAGTGGGTCAGAAGTTTACATACACTCAGTTAGTATTTGGTAGCATTGCCTTTAAATTGTTTAACTTGGGTCAAACGTTTCGGGTAGCATTCCACAAGCTTCCCACAATAAGTTGGGTGAATTTTGGCCCATTCCTCCTGACAGAGCTGGTGTAACGGAGTCAGGTTTGTAGGCCTCCTTGCTCGTAAGCTCTTTTTCAGGATTGAGGTCAGGGCTTTGTGATGGTCACTCCAATACCTTGACTTTGTTATCCTTAAGCCATTTTGCCACAATTTTGGAAGAATGCTTGAGGTCATTGTCCATTTGGAAGACCAATTTGCGACCAAGCTTTAACTTCCTGACTGATGTCTTGAAATGTTGCTTCAATATATCCACATCATTTTCCACCCTCATGATGCTATCTATTTTGTGAAGTGCACCAGTCCCTCCTGCAGCAAAACACCCCCACAAGATGCTGCTGCCACCCCCATGCTTCACGGTTGGGATGGTGTTCTTCGGCTTGCAAGCCTCCCCCTTTCTCCTCCAAACATAACAATGGTCATTATGGCCAAACAGTTCTATTTTTGTTTCATCAGACCAGAGGACATTTCTCCAAAAAGTACGATCTTTGTCCCCATGTGTAGTTGCAAACTGTAGTCTGGCTTTTTTTATGGCGGTTTTTGAGCGGTGGCTTCTTCCTTGCTGAGTGGCCTTTCAGGTTGTGTCGATATAGGACTCGTTTTACTGTGGATATAGATACTTTTGTAACTGTTTCCTCCAGCATCTTCACAAGGTCCTTTGCTGTTGTTCTGGGATTGATTTACACTTTTCGCACCAAAGTACGTTCATCTCTAGGAGACAGAATGCGTCTCCTTCCTGAGCGTTATGCCGGCTGCGTGGTCCCATGGTGTTTATACTTGCATACTATTGTTTGTACAGATGAACATGGTACCTTCAGGCGTTTGGAAATTGCTCCCAAGGATGAACCAGACTTGTGGAGGTCTACAATTTTTTTCTGAGGTCTTGACTGATTTCTTTTGATTTTCCCATGTTGGCAAGCAAAGAGGCACCGAGTTTAAAGGTAGGCCTTGAAATACATCCACAGCTACACCTCCAATTGACTCAAATTATGTCAATTAGCCCATCAGAAGCTTCTAAAGCCATGATATAATTTTCTGGAATTTTCCAAGCTGTTTAAAGGCACAGTCAACTTAGTGTATGTAAACTTCTGACCCACTGGAATTGTGATGCAGTGAATTATAAGTGAAATAATCTGTCATTAAACAATCGTTGGAAAAATGACTTGTGTCATGCACAAAGTAGATGTCCTAACCGACTTGCCAAAACTATAGTGTGTTAACAAGAAATTTGTGGAGTGGTTGAATAACAAGTTTTAATGACTCCAACCTAAGTGTAAACTTCCGACTTCAACTGTATATAAACATATGGAAGATATGTACATTTGGAGTTGAGTGGTCAATGATCACCATGGACAGTCTCTAACCTCTGAACTCTGACCTATGGTCCTAACTAATGTGTACTCTATTAAGTCATAAACTCTGTATTGCACTGTTGTTGTTTGGTCTGCGGATGAAAATGGCTGAGTGTCTTCTTCATGAGGAAATAGACTGATTGTCATGCTTACAGCCAGGCAAGACCGCAAAGGACCTAGGTGCATCATAAGGACATCCTACATGTCTCAACCGAATCTTCAATCTGACTCTGAATCTAAAACTATTTTTCTGATGGAAATGGTAGTTCATCTGTCTTTTGGTTTTGAGAAATACATCTTCACAGCTGATTGTGCAGCAATTATACTCCACAAAGACCCTTTTGGGGGTCATTCTCCACAAAGACCCTTTTGGGGGTTATTCTCCACAAAGACCCTTTTGGGGGTTATTCTCCACAAAGACCCTTTTGGGGGTTATTCTCCACAAAGACCCTTTTGGGGGTTATTCTCCACAAAGACCCTTTTGGGGGTTATTCTCCACAAAGACCCTTTTGGGGGTTATTCTCCACAAAGACCCTTTTGGGGGTTATTCTCCACAAAGACCCTTTTGGGGGTTATTCTCCACAAAGACCCTTTTGGGGGTTATTCTCCACAAAGACCCTTTTGGGGGTTATTCTCCACAAAGACCCTTTTGCGGGTTATTCTCCACAAAGACCCTTTTGGGGGTTATTCTCCACAAAGACCCTTTTGGGGGTTATACTCCACAAAGACCCTTTTGGGGGTTATACTCCACAAAGACCCTTTTGGGGGTTATTCTCCACAAAGACCCTTTTGGGGGTTATTCTCCACAAAGACCCTTTTGGGGGTTATTCTCCACAAAGACCCTTTTGGGGGTTATTCTCCACAAAGACCCTTTTGGGGGTTATTCTCCACAAAGACCCTTTTGGGGGTTATTCTCCACAAAGACCCTTTTGGGGGTTATTCTCCACAAAGACCCTTTTGGGGGTAATTCTCCACAAAGACCCTTTTGGGGGTTATTCTCCACAAAGACCCTTTTGGGGGTTATTCCGTAAAAGAAGTATAGAGTTTTTAACTTGACCAATATCTGCATCTAACACTTTTTGGAATTGTGTTGTACAGTTTGTCTAAAATGTTAATTTGATTGAGCGTGTTGCCCAGGAGTTATAAGTATATTTCACAATGAAAATAATTGATTGACAAGTCATTTTTTTACATCAAATGGAATACATAGAATCAATTATGTCTGTCTTGGTGTGTAAGTATTTGTTAGAGTGTTCTAATGTTGCCCAAAATTGCCCAAACCTTGAATTGGATTCAAAGGTTAAAAGGCATTTTTATTTTAATAGAGATATTAAGACACGTGTTTTGGTGAAACAATGCATGTTGAATCTTCTGTGAACTGTTAGGCTGTGTTTTCCCTGTACTCAAAATAAAACAAAAATTGAAGTACCAACATTTGCAAAGATAAATGTGTCGTAGCTGTCAATGCTTTTTCCCCTTTGAACATTTCAAAAATGTCATCATTTGACATACAAAAGATAAGAGAAATTACACTTCAAAAATATGTCTTGTCACAATGCATTTGTGTCATTAGAATGGTTTCAAGACTACTACGTGGCTATTCTAAATAATGCATAGTTCCCATAGAGGTGTCGAATAATGGAACACCCAATAGTATCCATGGTAGGGTTTGAATAATGGAACACCCAATACTATCCATGGTAGGGTTTGAATAATGGAACACCCAATACTATCCATGGTAGGGATTGAATAATGGAACACCCAATACTATCCATGGTAGGGATTGAATAATGGAACACCCAATACTATCTGTCATGTATTGTCATGTTGTGTGTTTCTGTCCTTTCCCTTCACCCTGTCTCCCTCTGCTGGTCGTTGTTAGGTTACCTTTTCTCCCCCTCTTTCCCCCAGCTGTGCCTTGTCTCCTCCTAACTACCCATTCACCCCGTTTCCCACCTGTTCCCTTTTTCCCTCTGATTAGGTCCCTATATCTCTCTCTGTTTTTGTTCCTGTCCTTGTCGGATTCTTGTTTGTTGTGTTTCATGCCTGAACCAGACTATCGTCATGTTTGCTGTAACCTTGTCCTGTCCTGTCGGAATCTGCCGGTCTATCTGAGCCTACCTATGTTTGGTTATTAAAGAAGCTCTGTTTAAGTTAATTCGCTTTTGGGTCCTCATTCACTCACCGTAACAGAAGAATCCGACCAAGAATGGACCCAGCGACTTCGGATCCTCTCCACTCAGCCGTCGAGATCCAGGGAGCGATGCTAGGCAGACACGAGCAGGAATTGTCTGCTGCTCGACATGCCGTTGAGACCCTGGCCACCCAAGTCTCCAACCTCACAGAACAGGTTCACCATCTCCGCCTCGATCCACCGGCCACTTCCAGGGCTTTCGAATCTCCGGAGCCCAGAATCAATAACCCGCCGTGTTACTCTGGGGAGCCCACTGAATGCCGCTCGTTCCTCACCCAGTGTGATATTGTGTTTTCTCTCCAGCCCAACACTTACGCCAGGAGCACTGCTCGTGTCGCCTACGTCATATCTCTCCTTACTGGACGGGCTCGTGAGTGGGGCACGGCAATCTGGGAGGCAAGGGCTGAGTGTACTAACCAGTATCAGGACTTTAAGGAGGAGATGATACGGGTTTTTGATCGATCTGTTTTTGGGGAGGAGGCTTCCAGGGCCCTGTCTTCCCTATGTCAAGGCAATCGATCCATAACTGACTACTCTATTGAGTTTCGCACTCTTGCTGCCTCCAGTGGCTGGAACGAGCCGGCTTTGCTCGCTCGTCTTCTGGAGGGTCTCCGCGCAGAGGTAAAGGATGAGATTCTCTCCCGGGAGGTTCCTTCCAGCGTGGATTCCTTGATTGAACTCGCTATTCGCATTGAGCGACGGGTTGATCTTCGTCACCGAGCTCGTGGAAAGGAGCTCGCGTTCTCCGTTGCCCCCCTCTCCGCATCACTACCATCTTCCTCTGCCGGCTCGGGAGCTGAGCCTATGCAGCTGGGAGGTATCCGCATCTCGACTAAGGAGAGGGAACGGAGAATCACCAACCGCCTCTGTCTCTATTGCGGTTCTGCTGGCCATTTTGTCACTTCATGTCCAGTAAAAGCCAGAGCTCATCAGTAAGCGGAGGGCTACTGGTGAGCGCTACTACTCCTGTCTCTCCTTCAAGATCCTGCACTACCTTGTCGGTCCATCTACGCTGGACCGGTTCGTCAGCTTCCTGCAGTGCCTTAATAGACTCTGGGGCCGAGGGCTGTTTTATGGACGAGACCTGGGCTCGGGAACATGACATTCCTCTCAGACAGTTAAGGGAGTCCACGGCCTTGTTCGCCCTGGATGGTAGTCCTCTCCCCAGGATTCAGCGTGAGACGCTACCTTTAACCCTCACTGTTTCTGGTAATCATAGCGAAACCATTTCTTTTTTGATTTTTCGTTCACCTTTTACACCTGTTGTTTTGGGCCATCCCTGGCTAGTTTGTCATAATCCTTCCATTAATTGGTCTAGTAATTCTATCCTCTCCTGGAACGTCTCTTGTCATGTGAAATGTTTAATGTCTGCTATCCCTCCTGTTTCCTCTGTCTCTTCTTCACAGGAGGAGCCTGGTGATTTGACAGGGGTGCCGGAGGAATATCACGATCTGCGCACGGTGTTCAGTCGGTCCAGGGCCACCTCTCTTCCTCCACACCGGTCGTATGATTGTAGTATTGATCTCCTTCCGGGAACCACTCCCCCCCGGGGTAGACTATACTCTCTGTCGGCTCCCGAACGTAAAGCTCTCGAGGATTATTTGTCTGTAGCTGTTGACGCCGGTACCATAGTCCCCTCCTCCTCTCCCGCCGGAGCAGGGTTTTTTTTTGTCAAGAAGAAGGACGGGTCTCTGCGCCCCTGCATAGATTATCGAGGGCTGAATGACATAACAGTTAAGAATCGTTATCCGCTTCCTCTTATGTCCTCAGCCTTCGAGATCCTGCAGGGAGCCAGGTTTTTCACTAAGTTGGACCTTCGTAACGCTTACCATCTCGTGCGCATCAGGGAGGGGGACGAGTGGAAGACGGCGTTTAACACTCCGTTAGGGCACTTTGAATACCGGGTTCTTCCTTTCGGCCTCGCTAACGCTCCAGCTGTCTTTCAGGCATTAGTCAATGATGTCCTGAGAGACATGCTGAACATCTTTGTTTTCGTTTACCTTGACGATATCCTGATTTTTTCACCGTCACTCCAGATTCATCTTCAGCACGTTCGACGTGTCCTCCAGCGCCTTTTAGAGAATTGTCTTTTTGTGAAGGCTGAGAAGTGCACTTTTCATGCCTCCTCCGTCACATTTCCCGGTTCTGTTATTTCCGCTGAAGGCATTAAGATGGATCCCGCTAAGGTCCAAGCTGTCATTGATTGGCCCGCCCCTAAGTCACGCGTCGAGCTGCAGCGCTTTCTCGGCTTCGCGAACTTCTATCGTCGTTTCATCCGTAATTTCGGTCAGGTGGCAGCTCCTCTCACAGCCCTTACTTCTGTCAAGACGTGCTTTAAGTGGTCCGTTTCCGCCCAGGGAGCTTTTGATCTCCTCAAGAATCGTTTTACATCCGCTCCTATCCTTGTTACACCTGACGTCTCTAGACAGTTCGTTGTCGAGGTTGACGCGTCAGAGGTGGGCGTGGGAGCCATTCTTTCTCAGCGCTCCCTCTCTGACGACAAGGTCCACCCATGCGCGTATTTTTCTCATCGCCTGTCCCCGTCGGAACGTAACTATGATGTGGGAAACCGCGAACTGCTCGCCATCCGGTTAGCCCTAGGCGAATGGCGACAGTGGTTGGAGGGGGCGACCGTTCCTTTTGTCGTTTGGACTGACCATAGGAACCTTGAGTACATCCGTTCTGCCAAACGACTTAATGCGCGTCAGGCGCGTTGGGCGCTGTTTTTCGCTCGTTTCGAGTTCGTGATTTCTTATCGTCCGGGCTCTAAGAACACCAAGCCTGATGCTTTATCTCGTCTCTTCAGTTCTTCAGTAGCCTCCACTGACCCCGAGGGGATTCTCCCTGAGGGGCGTGTTGTCGGGTTGACTGTCTGGGGAATTGAGAGGCAGGTAAAGCAAGCGCTCACTCACACTCCGTCGCCGCGCGCTTGTCCTAGGAACCTTCTTTTCGTTCCCGTTCCTACTCGTCTGGCCGTTCTTCAGTGGGCTCACTCTGCCAAGTTAGCCGGCCACCCTGGCGTTCGGGGTACGCTTGCTTCCATTCGCCAGCGTTTTTGGTGGCCCACCCGGGAGCATGACACGCGTCGTTTCGTGGCTGCTTGTTCGGTCTGCGCGCAGACTAAGTCCGGTAACTCCCCTCCTGCCGGCCGTCTCAGGCCGCTTCCCATTCCCTCTCGACCGTGGTCTCACATCGCCTTAGATTTTGTCACCGGACTGCCTTCGTCAGCGGGGAAGACTGTTATTCTTACGGTTGTCGATAGGTTCTCTAAGGCGGCTCATTTCATTCCCCTTGCTAAGCTTCCTTCTGCTAAAGAGACGGCACAAATCATCATCGAGAATGTTTTCAGAATTCATGGCCTTCCGTCAGACGTCGTTTCGGACAGAGGTCCGCAATTCACGTCTCAATTTTGGAGGGAGTTTTGCCGTTTGATTGGGGCTTCCGTCAGTCTCTCTTCCGGCTTTCACCCCCAGTCTAACGGTCAAGCAGAACGGGCCAATCAGACTATTGGTCGCATCTTACGCAGTCTTTCTTTTCGCAACCCTACGTCTTGGTCAGAACAGCTCCCCTGGGCAGAATACGCCCACAACTCGCTTCCTTCGTCTGCGACCGGGCTATCTCCTTTTCAGAGTAGCCTCGGGTACCAGCCTCCGCTGTTCTCATCTCAGTTCGCCGAGTCCAGCGTCCCCTCCGCTCAGGCTTTTGTCCAACGTTGCGAGCGCACCTGGAAGAGGGTCAGGTCTGCACCTTGCCGTTATAGGACGCAGACTGTGAGGGCTGCTAATAAGCGTAGAACTAAGAGTCCTAGATATTGTCGCGGTCAGAGAGTTTGGCTCTCCACTCAGAACCTTCCCCTTAAGACGGCTTCTCGCAAGTTGACCCCGCGGTTCATTGGTCCGTTCCGTATTTCTCGGGTCATTAATCCTGTCGCAGTTCGACTTCTTCTTCCGCGATACCTTCGTCGCGTCCACCCGGTCTTCCATGTCTCCTGTATTAAGCCCGTTCTTCGCGCCCCCGCTCGTCTTCCCCCCCCCCCCCCCCATCCTTGTCGAGGGCGCACCCATCTACAGGGTCCGCAGGATTTTGGACATGCGTCCTCGGGGCCGTGGTCACCAGTACCTCGTTGATTGGGAGGGGTACGGTCCTGAGGAGAGGAGTTGGGTTCCCTCTCGGGACGTGCTGGACCGTGCGCTGATCGAGGATTTCCTCCGTTGCCGCCAGGTTTCCTCCTCGAGTGCGCCAGGAGGCGCTCGGTGAGTGGGGGGGTACTGTCATGTATTGTCATGTTGTGTGTTTCTGTCCTTTCCCTTCACCCTGTCTCCCTCTGCTGGTCGTTGTTAGGTTACCTTTTCTCCCCCTCTTTCCCCCAGCTGTGCCTTGTCTCCTCCTAACTACCCATTCACCCCGTTTCCCACCTGTTCCCTTTTTCCCTCTGATTAGGTCCCTATATCTCTCTCTGTTTTTGTTCCTGTCCTTGTCGGATTCTTGTTTGTTGTGTTTCATGCCTGAACCAGACTATCGTCATGTTTGCTGTAACCTTGTCCTGTCCTGTCGGAATCTGCCGGTCTATCTGAGCCTACCTATGTTTGGTTATTAAAGAAGCTCTGTTTAAGTTAATTCGCTTTTGGGTCCTCATTCACTCACCGTAACACTATCCATGGTAGGGATGGAATAATGGAACACCCAATACTATCCATGGTATGGTTGGAATAATGGAACACCCAATACTATCCATGGTAGGGTTTGAATAATGGAACACCCAATACTATCCATGGTAGGGATGGAATAATGGAAAACCCAATACTATCCATGGAAGGGTTGGAATAATGGAACACCCAATAGTATCCATGGTATGGTTGGAATAATGGAACACCCAATACTATCCATGGTAGGGACTGAATAATGGAACACCCAATACTATCCATGGTAGGGTTTGAATAATGGAACACCCAATACTATCCATGGTAGAGATGGAATAATGGAACACCCAATACTATCCATGGTAGAGATAGAATAATGGAACACCCAGTACACTATCCATGGTAGGGTTGGAATAATGGAACACCCTACTATCCATGGTAGGGATGGAATAATGGAACACCCAATACTATCCATGGTAGGGATTGTAATAATGGAACACCCAATAGTTACCATGGTAGGGATTGTAATAATGAAACACCCAATACACTATCCATGGTAGGGATGGAATAATGGAACACCCAATACTATCCATGGTAGGGATTGTAATAATGGAACACCCAATAGTTACCATGGTAGGGATTGTAATAATGAAACACCCAATACACTATCAATGGTAGGGATTGTAATAATGGAACACCCAATAGTATCCATGGTAGGGATTGCAATAATGGAACACCCAATAGTATCCATGGTAGGGATTGCAATAATGGAACACCCAATAGTATCCATGGTAGGGATTGTAATAATGGAACACCCAATACACTATGCATGGTAGGGATTGTAATAATGGAACACCCAATACACTATCCATGGTAGGGATTGTAATAATGGAACACCCAATAGTATCAATTTTTAGGGATTGTAATAATGGAACACCCAATAGTATCAATTTTTAGGGATTGTAATAATGGAACACCCAATACACTATCCATGGTAGGGATTGTAATAATGGAACACCCATTAGTATCCATGGTAGGGATTGTAATAATGGAACACCCAATAGTATCCATGGTGGGGATTGTAATAATGGAACACCCAATAGTATCCATGGTAGGGATTGCAATAATGGAACACCCAATAGTATCCATGGTAGGGATTGTAATAATGGAACACCCAATACACTATCCATGGTAGGGATTGTAATAATGGAACACCCAATACACTATCCATGGTAGGGATTGTAATAATGGAACACCCAATAGTATCCATTTTTAGGGATTGTAATAATGGAACACCCAATACACTATCCATGGTAGGGGTTGTAATAATGGAACACCCAATACACTATCCATGGTAGGGTTTGTAATAATGGAACACCCAATACACTATCCATGGTAGGGATTGTAATAATGGAACACCCAATACACTATCCATGGTAGGGGTTGTAATAATGGAACACCCAATACACTATCCATGGTAGGGGTTGTAATAATGGAACACCCAATACACTATCCATGGTAGGGATTGTAATAAAATAAAAACAGAAAAACAATAAAATACAACAATTGATAATGAAACCAACTACAAATACACTATACCATTCAACAAAGTTGTAAAATAATTAGTATTCAACTTTCTAGTCATAGTATTTATACATCATTATTTAAATAATACATCTTCAAAAATAAGGAACTGGAACACAAAAGTATTTAAAAGCCTGAAATGAGGTAGGAATCAACATGGTAGAGATGAAAACACAGCAGAGGATATAGAAGGCACAGTATGTGAGTATGTGTAGGTGTATTGTGATGGAAGGTGGGGTGTGTGTTTTTGTGTTTTGGAAAAGTGTGGAGTTGAGTGAAAAAGGAAAACGGCCAGAGCCCATGTGTCTGTGAGTTGTGACAGAGAGAACTTTACATTTTGTGCAGATATGAGATATATACATTTTATAATAGATTATAAATATAGTTTATTTATGTACTGTCTTATCGTGATGGAGCAGTGCCCAACTCTGTACCTTAGACACCCACCTCAGCGACCCACACACTAAGGACAAGTCCTTATCTGTTTTATAGGCCTACTACTTGTAGCCTATACGCAGCCTAGGCAGAAAGTTTCCTCAAGTCGCAAAAACTATCAAGCCCCCTGATGAAACTGGCTCTCACGTGGACCGCCACAGGAAATGAAGACCCAGAGTTACCTCTGCTGCAGAGGATAAGTTCCTTAGAGTTAACTGTCTCTCATGAGGACCGTCCCAGGAAAGGAAGACCCAGAGTTACCTCAGCTGCAGAGGATAAGTTCATCAGAGTTACCAGCCTCAGAAATCGGCAATTAACTGCACCTCGGATTGCAACCCAAATAAATGCTTCACAGAGTTCAAATAACAGACACATGTCAACATTAACTGTTCAGAGGAGACTGCGTGAATCAGGCCTTCATGGTCAAATTGCTGCAAAGAAACCACTACTGTGAAGCTTTAACCTGTCTGTTAAGCTCCATTTCCCCTGGCCTGTCTGGTAAAGCACCGAGTCACTAATAATAATGACAAATTATAGGATGACCCAGAGAAAATCTAGATATCTGTCTCTGTGAAAAGGGGGTTGGACAAGACAGGACATCCTTTGTTTTTCTCTCTGGTTCAATACAAAGTCTTAGAGAAGTACAACTCAGTGAAGATGTATATACTCCAACACAAAGATGGCCACTTGTGTGAAGTGATTGATGACTGGTGAAGGCCAAACAAGTTAATCTCATTATCAACAGTATGGATTCATCTTGAATAAACCACAGTTAACACTTTACTCAAAGCACCTTCCTGTGACTATGTTTTATGTTATATGGCCTGGTACACACATATTAACAGAGCCTTTTGGATGCATTTCATAGAGCATTATGACATTTTATGACGTTTCAACCTAAAGTTTTAAAAAACAAAGGGTTTTGAGCCTTGGATGATTTCAGATGGAATGTCACGTTTGTTGACAACAACAAATATGAATTCCAACAGGATGTTGAATTCGTACGATGTCTTTGCCCACTGTGATCCCATGCAGTCTGATACGAATTACATCTTGTTAAAGTGATTTTATAATCGAGTGCCACAATTATAACCCACTGGGCACAGACGTAAATTCAACGTCTTTTCCACATTGGTTAAACGTAATTTCATTGACGTAGTAAGGTCTACTACGCCGGTTGTATTTGGCGCATTTGACAAATCAAATTTGATTTGATTCAACCAATGTGTGCCCAGTGGGAAGGTACTAATTGCACGGAAGGGTGATTTCCATGTTCCTTGCCCCTCACCCCCGCTCTTTTACATACTTACTCATTATGATAGATACATTAACGAGACACTAAGTGCTTCGGACCCCTTGCACGGTCAACGTTTCAGCCTCGACACGAGACAGGATGTATTCTCCTCTCCTTTATAGCCTACCCACATGTACCCACGTACACCATTTGACAGGGGCAGAAAATAGCACTTGCCGCATGCAAATCAAGCTAAGTGGTTTACCGGTTGGAAAAAGCTTGGAAAAAAACATTTGAAAAGGTACTTGGTAATTATCATGGTTTGTTCAAGTATCTCCGTTTTAATTCACCTCCTGCATCACTGATAATGTGTTGAGCACTATTTCTATTTCTTCAACATGTTTCATCTGAAATGTAAAGCAGGTTTCATTTCCATACTTTTCATCATCCGATGATCCTAATCAGGCCTGTTTTTCTCTACTCCATACATATGGAGTAGGACATTAGTAGAGCAGAAATATATATTTTTAAATGTCTCGATAGCTATGAAACTTAGTCTTACGAGTGTTTTAATGATGTGTCGTTCCTACAACGGCCATTTCCAAAAACACCAAACGGAAGAAAACTTTTACAAAGTGCATTGTTGGAGAATGTGTCGATACTGATAGGATAGAAAGAGAGGCAGTGCTGCTCTCGGATCAACTTTCTCCATTCAAATCTTACCCTTAACATTATAATTATTTCAGAATACTGACAATGGATCAGCTCCTATTACCACTTATAGAGCTTACCCTATAATAATGTACTAACTCATAGATTTGTCACTTCATTGCTGCCCGGTTCCAAAACGAATGCATTTTTCTTGTGGTGCAAACTCTCCCCACCGGGGAACCCGGGCCAGATAATCAAATCCTCTCATTGGACCATAAAAATGTCTCTTTCGGGCCTCCCGGGTGGCGCAGTGGTTAAGGGCGCTGTACTGCAGCGCCAGCTGTGCCACCAGAGACCCTGGGTTCCCAGGCTCTGTTGTAACCGGCCCCTACCTGGAGGTCCGTGGGGCGACGCACAATTGGCCTAGCGTCGTCCAGGTTAGGGAGGGCTTGGCCGGTAGGGATATCCTTGTCTCATCGCGCACCAGCGACTCCTGTGGCGGGCCGGGCGCAGTGAGCGCTAACCAAGGTTGCCAGGTGCACGGTGTTTCCTCCGACACATGTGGCTGGCTTCCGGGTTGGATGAGCGCTGTGTTAAGAAGCAGTGCGGCTTGGTTGGGTTGTGTATCGGAGGACGCATGACTTTCAACCTTCTTCTCTCCCGAGCCCGTACGGGAGTTGTAGCGATGAGACAAGATAGTAGCTACTAAAAACAATCGGATACCACGAAATTGGGGAGAAAAAGGGGGGAAAAAGAAATGGCTCTTTCTTGATACCTAGGTGTAAAACCACATGACCCAGCAGGACTAGAAAAGCACTGCTCCCCTCTCTCAGTCTCTTAGCTTCTGGACCTTCTGCTCTGTTTACAGCGAATTAAGTTTAAGAACCTCCATCCTCAGCAGCCGACCACAGGACAAGAACTGGAGAAGTTATGGAAAGTACAATTTTCGGCTTTAAGTACCCAGGGGGGAACATAGCTACTTCAATACAACAGTTGTGATGAGGGACCCAAGTACATTGAGTACCCAAGTACAGTCTCAGAAGACATAAGACCTTAAGGAGTTAGCGTAGCCTGAATGGTACAAGAAGCTAACCTTCTTCAAGGAAGGAAGGAGAAGACCATCGGAGCACAGTATAAACAAGCCAAAAAAGGACCACCACAAGGAACCCTGACTCAGAGTAGAGGAACAAGCTCAAAAGACCAGCTCAGGACTAGAGGCCACCCCTTCCTTTTGTACTCATCCATGCAGCCTGAAGAGCAAAGAGGCCACAACAGAATGAGGTTAACATTACTTCAATGTTTCAATATTCTCTACATCTTGTCTATCACCTTGTTCGCAACCCCTTTTCTCTGATCATTCTCATTATGTTTGTAAATATTTTGAATAGTGTAATTACATTTTGATTGCATGAAGAAATTGTTTGTCTTTATTATTCTGGTACAAAGTGAGCTCCTATTGATTCTCAGAAGAAGTCCAACCTTCAGATAACACAATGTCCTACCATTGTTACTACTTGTGTCTTATAGTGTTATTATTAAGATAACTCATATGTCAGGCCTGCTGAGAGGAGCATTTAGTCCAATATTAGACTGCTGACCCGTTTTAATAATTTCATCGTAATAAGTGTTCACACTACTCTAGAAAGACTGCGGTTGTGTCAGTCTTAGTTAGTTGGCTGTCTTTGGACACCTCTCTAACCTATCTCTGTGGACACCGCCAACCCTGCTAAAAGGATTCACCCTAAGAAAAAACACTGCCAGAACAATAGTGCATTTTAAACAGCTCACAATTATACTTTGCACTTAGTGTGACAGGGAAGTCATTAGAGAAATATATTCAGAGATGCATAGACAACAACCTCAGAGAGAGATTGTCTAATTATGTCTATTGCACCATTCCGAGAGCTTTGAATGATAAGATTCTACTGTATCTTCTTTTTAGTCAAAAACGGAGTTATTGACATAGTCTTGTTCTGTAGAAAGTTCTCTCTGTCCTATATATTATTCTAAATAGAGAGAAAGAACATCTTAACAAACCCTTCACACTGGGGCTGGAGAAAACCCTTCACACTGGGGCTGGAGAAAACCCTTCACACTGGGGCTGGAGAAAACCCTTCACACTGGGGCTGGAGAAAACCCTTCACACTGGGGCTGGAGAAAACCCTTCACACTGGGGATGGAGAAAACCCTTCACACTGGGGCTGGAGAAAACCCTTCACACTGGGGCTGGAGAAAACCCTTCACACTGGGGCTGGAGAAAACCCTTCACACTGGGGCTGGAGAAAACCCTTCACACTGGGGCTGGAGAAAACCCTTCACACTGGGGCTGGAGAAAACCCTTCACACTGGGGCTGGAGAAAACCCTTCACACTGGGGATGGAGAAAACCCTTCACACTGGGGCTGGAGAAAACCCTTCACACTGGGGATGTAGAAAACCCTTCACACTGGGGCTGGAGAAAACCCTTCACACTGGGGCTGGAGAAAACCCTTCACACTGGGGCTGGAGAAAACCTTTCACACTGGGGCTGGAGAAAACCCTTCACACTGGGGCTGGAGAAAACCCTTCACACTGGGGCTGGAGAAAACCCTTCACACTGGGGCTGGAGAAAACCCTTCACACTGGGGCTGGAGAAAACCCTTCACACTGGGGCTGGAGAAAACCCTTCACACTGGGGCTGGAGAAAACCCTTCACACTGGGGCTGGAGAAAACCCTTCACACTGGGGCTGGAGAAAACCCTTCACACTGGGGATGTAGAAAACCCTTCACACTGGGGATGTAGAAAACCCTTCACACTGGGGCTGGAGAAAACCCTTCACACTGGGGCTGGAGAAAACCCTTCACACTGGGGCTGGAGAAAACCCTTCACACTGGGGCTGGAGAAAACCCTTCACACTGGGGATGTAGAAAACCCTTCACACTGGGGATGTAGAAAACCCTTCACACTGGGGCTGGAGAAAACCCTTCACACTGGGGATGTAGAAAACCCTTCACACTGGGGCTGGAGGAAAACCCTTCACACTGGGGATGTAGAAAACCCTTCACACTGGGGCTGGAGAAAACCCTTCACACTGGGGCTGGAGAAAACCCTTCACACTGGGGCTGGAGAAAACCCTTCACACTGGGGCTGGAGAAAACCCTTCACACTGGGGCTGGAGAAAACCCTTCACACTGGGGCTGGAGAAAACCCTTCACACTGGGGCTGGAGAAAACCCTTCACACTGGGGCTGGAGAAAACCCTTCACACTGGGGCTGGAGAAAACCCTTCACACTGGGGCTGGATAAAACCCTTCACACTGGGGATGTAGAAAACCCTTCACACTGGGGCTGTAGAAAACCCTTCACACTGGGGATGTAGAAAACCCTTCACACTGGGGCTGGAGAAAACCCTTCACACTGGGGATGTAGAAAACCCTTCACACTGGGGATGTAGAAAACCCTTCACACTGGGGATGTAGAAAACCCTTCACACTGGGGCTGGAGAAAACCCTTCACACTGGGGCTGGAGAAAACCCTTCACACTGGGGATGTAGAAAACCCTTCACACTGGGGCTGGAGAAAACCCTTCACACTGGGGCTGGAGAAAACCCTTCACACTGGGGCTGTAGAAAACCCTTCACACTGGGGATGGAGAAAACCCTTCACACTGGGGCTGGAGAAAACCCTTCACACTGGGGATGGAGAAAACCCTTCACACTGGGGATGGAGAAAACCCTTCACACTGGGGATGGAGAAAACCCTTCACACTGGGGATGTAGAAAACCCTTCACACTGGGGCTGGAGAAAACCCTTCACACTGGGGCTGGAGAAAACCCTTCACACTGGGGCTGGAGAAAACCCTTCACACTGGGGCTGGAGAAAACCCTTCACACTGGGGCTGGAGAAAACCCTTCACACTGGGGCTGGAGAAAACCCTTCACACTGGGGCTGGAGCATTGTGTTTCAACAGTTCCACACTATTCGAGACAACCCGGGTCTAGCGACTAGAAGTGACGCCACCTGTTGCCAGACAACGGGATAAAAAGGAAGACGTTTCATGGGAACAGTGTGGAGAACATAGAAGCTTTAGAAGCTATATTTTGTTAAGTAGCCCTCATGCTAAAAAGGGTTGGACACCCCTGCTATAGAAGAGTTGCAAATATGATCTGTAAAATGGTTCCATGATGTTTAAACATGACATTTGTGAGCAGTATAACGGTCCCCTTTTTCTCTGTCGTCTCTTCACGCAAATTATGTTGATTTGGGCTTGTTCCCAGGTAAGCAGTATATCCTTCACGTCGGGCTCGTCAGACTCATTAAAGGAAAAAGCTTCTACCAGTTTGGGGTGAGTAATCACTGTTCTGATGTCCAGAAGTTATTTTTGGCTGAAGAGACAGTAGTAGCAACATTATGTACAAAATAATTTTAAAAATAAGTTACAAACAACGCATTTAAAAAAAAAAATAACACTTTGACGAATAAAGGAGATTCTGAAGTACTGTTGATTACTGGTAGTGAATTAGATGATTAGAAGACAACCATGGGAAATGGGTTAAATCATTGGAACAGCTGTCAAGAGCTTCCAAGAGTCGTTTAACTGAGAAGATGAGGGAAAAAAGGATTTCTCGTAAAATTAGAAAAAAAGAACATGGAATGAGGGAAAGAAGACTTGGCAGCATGTATAGCAAGCATGTAAAACAAGCATGTAAAACAAGCATGTAAAACAAGCATGTATAACAAGCATGTAAAACAAGCATGTAAAACAAGCATGTATAACAAGCATGTAAAACAAGCATGTAAAACAAGCATGTATAACAAGCATGTAAAACAAGCATGTATAACAAGCATGTAAAACACGCATGTAAAACAAGCATGTATAACAATCATGTATAACAAGCATGTAAAACAAGCATGTGTAACAAGCATGTAAAACTGCATCTCAGTGCTAGAGGCATCACTACAGACACCCTGGTTCAAATCCAGGCTGTGTCCCAACCGGCCGTGATTGGAAGTCCCATAAGGCAGTCCACAATTGGCCCAGCATCATCCGGGTTTGGCCGGTGTAGGTCATCATTGTAAATAGGAATTTGTTCTTAACTGACTTGCCAAGTTAACCTGTTGGATCTCTAGGGGCGCTATTTCATTTTTGGATAAAAAACGTTCCCGTTTTAAGCGCGATATTTTGTCACGAAAAGATGCTCGACTATGCATATTCTTGACAGTTTTTGAAAGAAAACACTCTGAGTCTGCGAGAGCGGGGGCGGAAGATGACTCATCGGCTGACAACATGGTAACGACTGGACCGGAAACGACTACGAGTAATGAGAGCACAGCACAAGAGAACACCACAGCAACTGTCACAAGTTCTGCTGCAACAGCGGGCCACAAACAGATGCAGGTATGTGTCTGTGGTTGGAGGAAAGTTACATCACACCATGGGTTGAGGATCCACCAGGGGAAGAAGGGGTGTTTGGGTAAAGAGAGACAGAGGCCTCGCATTGATTACTTTCTGCGAAAGCGATCAAATCAGTCGAATGAAGCACAGCAACTGGACGCAAACCATAGTTTGCAGTGCATCAGCACCACTGTCATGGAGGACGTAAACTCAAGCACCGAAGTAACAACTGAGGTGGAACCAACAACAGGAGTGGAACTCACCGAGCCTCCCAGACCTGCAGTCGAGAGGAGACTACCAGGGCACAGGCCGTATGTGAAGTGGCCTGGCGCCAGTGACAAGAAGTTGTGGGAAACAGTGAATACTGACCTTACCTTGACCCTCGAGAAACTTCGAGGCACAGTGGAGAAGAAGTTGGAGAGGATGGGGGACATTATCTATGAGTACGGGACAGAAAGATTTGGAGTGGAAGAGGCAAAAGGCGGGAGAAAGGTTCCAACCCCACCAGTTTCCAGGAGGCAACAAGAAATCAAGCGCCTCGTTCAAGAAAGGCGACAGCTTACGAAACAGTGGAAGAAGGCCTCGGAAGTGGAAAAGGAGGGCATAGAGGCACTTCAGGCTGATATCAAAACCCGGTTGGCATCCCTCCGCAGAGCAGAGAACCTACGGAAACGCAGAAGGAAGAAAGAACAAACTAGAACTCGATTCTATAAAGATCCCTTCAAGTTCCTTAAAAGTCTCTTCACGAAGGAAAAAAGTGGAGCTCTAAAAACAACAAAGAAAGACCTAGAGGAGCACCTGAGAACAACAAACTTTGACTCAAAGCGACATGAACATCTGGCCATCCCATCAGATATCCCACCCATTGAACCTCCGGAACATCATATTGAGACCAGCCCTCCGACATGGAAAGAGGTGGAAAACACAGTTCGACGGGCAAGAACAGCATCAGCCCCGGGGCCAAATGGAGTCCCGTATAAAGTGTATAAGAACGCACCAGACATCCTGAGGTTCCTCTGGAGGCTTATGAGAACAGCTTGGAAAAATAAGATAATACCCAAAGTGTGGCGTAGGGCAGGGGTCCTGATCCCTAAGGAGAAGGATGCAGTGAACATCAGCCAATTCCGCCCAATCTCCTTACTGAATGTCGAGGGTAAAATCTTCTTTAGGGTCATTGCCCAGAGGATGGCCGAGTACCTGCAAAGGAATGCGTACGTCGATACATCTGTACAGAAGGCAGGAATATCAGGGTTCTCTGGCTGCTTGGAACATTCCAGCATGATCTGGCACCAGATCCAAATGGCCAAGGTGGAAAAAAGGGACCTCCATGTAGTCTTTCTCGACCTCGCCAATGCATTTGGCTCTGTGCCCCATGAACTCCTGTGGTCTGCCTTCAGATTTTTCCACATACCGGACACCATCACAACCCTGGTGAAGTCGTACTTCCAGGATCTGCAGTTCTGCTTCACCACCTCAGAGTTCACCACCTCATGGCAGTGCCTGAATGTAGGTATAATGGCGGGATGTACAATTTCTCCGTTGGCATTCATAATGGCAATGGAGGTTATCATCAGATCCTCAAAATGGGTTGCTGGTGGACAGCGAGTCGACTCTGGTTTCCGCCTCCCTCCACTCAGAGCCTACATGGACGACATTACAACATTGACCACCACTGTCCCATGCACCAGGAGACTGCTCAGAAAACTCGAGGAGAACATCAGCTGGGCCCGTATGAAGATTAAACCATCCAAGTCACGCAGCATCTCGATTGTGAAGGGAGTACTCTCTGACCTGAAATTCTTCATCGGAGATGACCAAATCCCAACAGTGTCTGAGCAGCCGGTAAAAAGCCTTGGAAGGTGGTATGATGCAAGCCTGAAGGACAAAGACCAGGTGCAACAGCTGCGCAAAGACATCAGTAGTAGCCTACAGTCCATCGACAACACCCAGCTACCTGGAAAGTTAAAGGCCTGGTGTCTGCAGTTTGGTCTCCTACCCCGGGTGTTGTGGCCCTTAGCAGTGTATGAGGTTCCAATCTCAACAGTGGAGAAGATGGAAAGAGGAGTCACAGGCTACTTAAAGAAGTGGCTCGGAGTTCCACGATGCCTTACCACCATAGGCCTCTATGGAGATGGTGTCCTCAAGCTGCCCTTCACCAGTCTAACAGAGGAATTCAAGTGTTCAAAAACCAGGCTCCAGATGACACTGAATGAATCTCGAGACCCAGTGGTGAGCAACAACGCGCCGACCTTGGCAATTGGGCGCAAATGGAGGCCAGGAAAAGCAGTCCAGGAGGCAACAGCAGCCCTCAGACATGCTGACATTGTGGGTCATGTTCAGCAAGGGAGAGGAGGCCTTGGGCTAACTAGCCGTGCTGCTTGGAGTAAGGCCACTGCACCAGAGCGGCGGAAGATGGTAGTGCAGGAAGTACGCCATCAGGAGGAGGCTGCAAGGTGGGCCAAGGCAGTCTCTCTTTCCAAACAGGGACAGTGGACACGATGGGACAGTGTGGAGAAGAGGAAGATAAGCTGGAAGGATCTGTGGGCCATGGAAGCGAGGCGGTTGAGCTTCTCCATCAGAGCAACATATGACGTCCTTCCAACACCTGTTAATCTTCACCAATGGTATGGTGAAGATCCGGACTGTGCCCTCTGTTCCATGCCAGCCAACCTCAGGCACATTCTCACAGGGTGTAAAACAAGCCTCACTCAAGGACGCTACACTTGGTGTCACAACCAAGTCCTTAAAAACCTTGCGTCCGCCCTGGAGGACAAGCGAGCTGCCACCAACTCCCTACCACCCCCAGCAGCATCACACCCCTTACGGACAAACTTTGTCCGCGAAGGGGCTAAACCACCGAAGCGCGGCTCGACACCATTAGAGCGAGACCAGCTGCGCTTGGCCCGCGACTGGAAAATGCTAGCTGACATTGGCCGGCAACTTGTGTTTCCTCCGGAGATCGCAACCACCACCCTAAGACCTGACATGGTGCTCTGGTCCCGTTCACTCAAGAAGGTCTTCATCATTGAGCTCACAGTACCCTGGGAGGACTCAGTAGATGAGGCTTATGAGCGAAAGCATCTGCGCTATGCCGATCTAGCTGCCGAAGCACGGCATCATGGCTGGAACACAGAAGTCCGACCAGTGGAGGTGGGCTGCAGAGGTTTTGTGGCAACATCTACAACCAGACTGCTTAGAGACCTTGGAATTAAGGGCCAGAGCCAGCGTTCGACAATCAAAGCTGTATCGGAGGCGGCAGAAGGCAGCAGTCAGTGGCTCTGGATGAAGAGGAAAGACCCCAGCTGGGCCCTGAAGTGAGAGGGCCAGGAGGTATGCGGTCAACAATGCTTGACTCAGGGAGGAGGATGCCCCTGCCATGCATAGTCCCATGGGATGTTGGCTATCATCAACAAGGCAACTCCTATGACTAATTGGGAATGGGACGCAAGCGTAGGATTGATCACCCTGTCACTGGCCGCCTTTGGGGAGGGTGTATAGTGTGAAAGGCCGAAACACCCTAGGAACCAAAGGTACACTACTGATGATGCGCTCCCCAATTTCACCAGGCTCACTGTTCATTAACTCTTGGAAGTGCTTGCACAAAGGATAGTAACATCTCATCCTGTGTTCTTGGAATCTGAAGTTTCAGAATCTGCAAAGATATTGTCTGTAAGTGCCCCAGAACTCATTCTACAGGCAAAACCAAGATGATGCGTCAAGCAGGAAATGAGCAGAATCTCTGAAGCTCTGTTTTCCATTGTCTCCTTATATGGCTGTGATTGCGCAAGGAATGAGCCTACACTTTCTGTCGTTTCCCCAAGGTGTTTACAGCATTGTGACTTATTTGTAGGCATATCATTGGAAGATTGACCATAAGAGACTACATTTTCCAAGTGTCCGCCTGGTGTCCTGCGTGGAATTCGGTGCGCAAACGCCAGCTGCTTGTACTTTTCCATTTGATTGAGGGGAGAAACCATGCTTCCACGAACGATATATCATTGAAGAGATATGTGAAAAACACCTTGAGGATTGATTCTAAACAACGTTTGCCATGTTTTCAGTCGATATTATGGAGTTAATTTGGAAAAAAGTTCGCGTTTTGAGGACTGAATTTTCGGGGTTTTTTTTGGTAGCCAAATGTGATGTACAAAACGGAGCTATTTCTAATACACAAAGAATCTTTTTTGGAAAAACTGAGCATCTGCTATCTAACTGGGAGTCTCCTCATTGAAAACATCCGAAGTTCTTCAAAGGTAAATGATTTTATTTGAAGGCTTTTATGTTTTTGTTGAAATCTTGCGTGCTGGATGCTAACGCTAATGCTAACGCTAAATGCTACGCTAGCTAGCCACTTTTACACAAATGATTGTTTTCCTATGGTTGAGAAGCATATTTTGAAAATCTGAGATGACAGTGTTGTTTACAAAAGGCTAAGCTTGAGAGATGGCATATTTATTTCATTTCATTTGCGATTTTCATGAATAGTTAACGTTGCGTTATGGTAATGAGCTTAGGTCTGTAAATAGAATCCCGGATCCGGGTTTGGTCGACGCAACAGGTCAAATAAAGGTTACACATAACAAGCATGTATAACAAGCGTGCATAACAAGCATGTAAAACAAGCATGTAAAACAAGCATGTAAAACAAGCATGTATAACAAGCATGTAAAACAAGCATGTATAACAAGCATGTAAAACAAGCATGTAAAACAAGCATGTATAACAAGCATGTAAAACAAGCATGTAAAACAAGCATGTAAACAAGCATGTAAAACAAGCACGTGTAAAACAAGCATATAAAACAAGCATGTAAAACAAGCATGTATAACAAGCATGTATAACAAGCATGTAAAACAAGCATGTAAAACAAGCATGTAAAACAAGGATGTAAAACAAGCATGTATAACAAGCATGTAAAACAAGCATGTAAAACAAGCAATTAAAACAAGCATGTATAACAAGCATGTATAACAAGCATGTAAAACAAGCATGTAAAACAAGCATGTAAAACAAGCATGTATAACAAGCATGTAAAACAAGCATGTATAACAAGCATGTAAAACAAGCATGTATAACAAGCATGTAAAACAAGCATGTATAACAAGCATGCATAACAAGCATGTAAAACAAGCATGTAAAACAAGCATGTAAAACATGAGTTCCATTCCTGTCTTCTAGACCCAGGATTTGAACGTGTTACCTTCAGCACGTTAACTCAACGTTACTCAAAGTTTACTGTGGCTAAGCTACGCTCCTACCATTATTAGGTTTTACCACGTGACCTGTCAGGAAAAACACATTGATTCTGCCCTCATGTAAATGTCTGATTCAATGTCACAGAACTTCATTCAAACAAAGTAGAATCGACCTAGTGTGTCGGATCCGCCTCTATACATTTTTCAGAGTCAACTTGACATAATGAGTCTATTTCATCCAATATTTTCTCTCGAAAGTAAGCGATGGAATGAGTGGTCATTGAAGTGACTATATTCTTATGTTTGTTAGAAAGCATGTTACACAGCATTCATGCAAAGTAGAATTTAATTAGTGACGGATCTGCCTCTACACGTTCTTCAGGGTCAGCTTGGCCTGCTTTGTCTCAAGGTAACATTTGATTTGAAAGGACAAGAGAGAATGAACTACGACAAAAAAAGGAATTCATTATTTTGTGTTCAGAGTCAGCATGAAAGGTGGTAATAGACTTACAGTGTGAGAGAGAGAGAGAGAGAGAGAGAGAGAGAGAGAGAGAGAGAGATAAGGATAAGAGAGAAAGTGTGTACCTGGAAAGTGTGATACTCACAGTCCTGCATTCCTGCATTCTTGACTCTATTTCCATTTGGAGATAACAGGGTAAAATATAATATTTTTACATCTACACTGAACAAAAATATAAACGCAACATTTACAGTGTTGCTCCCCTGTTTCTTGAGCAGAAATAAAATATACCAGATATTTCTCTAAAATGTTGCGAACAAATTCATTTCCATCCCTGTTTGTGAGCATTTCTCCTTTGCCAGTATAATCCAGCCACCTGACAGTTGTGGCATATCAAGAAGCTGATTAATGTCCCAGTTTATCCATGGCCTGCATTCTCAGACATTGAGCATGTTTGGGATGCTCTGGATCGATGTGTTCGACAGCATGTTTCAGGTCCCGCCAATATCCAGTTACTTCACACAGCGTGGGACAACATTCCACAGGCCGCAATCAACAGTCTGATCAACTCTATGTGAAGGAGATGTATCGTGCTACATGAGGCAAATGGTGATCACACCAGATACTGACTGGTTTTCTGATCCACACCCCTACCTTTTTTTTAAAGGTATTTGTGACCAACAGATGCATATAGTCATTTTAAATTCATAGATTAGGGCCTCATTTATTTATTTCAACTGACTGATGTCCTTATATGAACTGTAACTCAGTAAAATCTTTGAAATTGTTGCATGTTGCCTTTCTATTTTTGTTCAGTGTTGTAAAGACCAGTAATGTTTGACTTTGCTGAACCAACTCTTCAAACACGGACAGAAGCCAGCTCTCTCTTCTCTCTCTGGTCTGTTCACACACTCGCAGGGTTTGTCCATTCTGAGATAATTCATATCGATCTGTTTTTTAAGATCGAAGATCTTGTGATCTTGCTGGGTACGGGCAAGTCTTTTCCGTTATGACAACATGTAATCATAAATCACAGTCCAGTCCACCACCCTAAACTAAATTCCTCCCTTTATGTTTTTTTTCTAATGGTTAAAGCTCTCTTTGAACTCCAGCACTATACGATGTTAAGTGTGGTGAAGCAGGTTAACCTCACAGTCCAGTGTCAAGATGGCTGCCATGGGTCAAATAGGCTGACCAGGAAATGGACATGTTTTAATAAATACATTGAGAGGCCTTCTAATACACCGTATATAACCATGCGAAACAGTGGAGGCTGCTGAGGGGAGGACAGTTCATAATAATGTCTGGAATGGAGCAAATGGAATGGCATCAGTCACCTGGAAACCACGTGTTTGATGTATTTGATACCATTCCACTGATTCCATTCCAGTCATTATCACGAGCCCGTTCTCCCCAATAATTAAGGTTCTACCAAAGCTTTTCAGAGATTAATCTCTCAATTACCTCACAGTGTGATCAATAGATAGCATTGACTTTTCAGGCTGGCTGCATCGTGTGCTTTTTACATTTTGCCACGTCATTGCCCCTGACACATTAACTCTGAAGACAAGCAGGAAGTAGGAACAAGTCATAATAGAGAGGATGTATTGTAACAAGTTCTTAATTCAATTGTCTACTTCTTCATTACAAACAAACCTACTCGTGTTTCCTTTTGGTTCATTTTCTTCCATTAACACCGAGACAATGTGTTTATCTCTGTGTAGAAAAGTATATCTTATATCCTAAATAGTCATGATGCCTCTGGTGTCTGACATTTCTCTCTCTGATGTGGAGAGTTAATTGACATACATGGGAAAAGGTGTAGGACACTAGAGAATGACTCTAGTGTCCAAAAGCCTGTTTTAGCATGGGCAGCACCATTGAGGAATTTCACAATTTTGAAGTAGTCAATTGGGTGGGACTTCCTATGGGTTAAAGAAGGATGACAGAATTCCATCCAGGTCATCAGGAGGGATCAGCCAATGAATTCTACTCTTGAGCAAACATTCCATAACTGCAGGTGGCAGTAAATCGCCAACCGGTTCAAACAACACACTCTAGGTGGCAGTATGAATGATTTCAGTTTTGTTTACTAACTCATAGAAGTAGTAGAAGAAGAAAATTGACAACTTTAAAATGGAAAATGCCTCAATGATGGCCTCAAGCTCACAGCACTGAACTATGAAAGAACTAGAAATTGTGTCCAAGATGGCCGACCATTGTTTTCAAAGTAATCTACTCACGTTCGCATACGGCGATTCGTGGACCGGCTACATCCAGGTTGCATCCGGTTTATTTGGCCACACTCACATGCGAACTAGCACAGAGAGCAGCGCGAGCAAAAACGACATCATCACGTAATCCAAAAACATGTTAAACTGCAGTACCGAATCAAGTCAAAAAGCTTGCTTCCAGACCGGACAGACAGACGCCATAATGGGACAGATACAAAGAAGAGTCCTCTATGGCAGGGTTTCTCAAACTCGGTCCTGTGTGCTGCGTGGCTATATTGACGGAAAACAGATTCCATGAGATTGAATGGTGGGTTTTTGCACAGATGGGGCTCCATCTATGGCGGGACGGCAGGCAGGCCTCTGTACTCTAGTTATGAATGTGTCTCCCTCTGCCATATGGATGCATTGTATGATACATCGAGAGCAACTGGCGGCAAAAGAGCTGAGCACAGAACTCTGAAATATACTGCAACAGGTAACTTAGATTGTAAACTACATCAAACCACATTCACTGCGCGTATGCCTGTTCACTACACTATGTGGAGATCAGTAGAGGCTCTTCAGAAGAGGAAGGGGAAGACCCTCCTCCTCAGTGAATTCCATAAAAACAGTGAAACTTTAAAAAATATATATATATTTTTAGATAAAAATATACTAAATATATTCACGGCACCAAATAATTGATTAAAACACACTGTTTTCCAAAGAAGGTCTGCAGTAGCTTCAACAGCACTGTAGGGTAGCACCATGGTGTAGCTGGAGTACAGCTACTTTCCGTGACTCTTCCAAGTCAAGGTAAGCTTTTGGTTTTATTAATTCATTGCCATCGGGGCAGGTGTAACTGTTAAACTGATGCTGACTGTACACTCTACTGCATGATTGTAGCGGGTTTACTAATGCATTAGTTCTAGTAGCAATATTGACTAGCTATGACGTTTGTCACCATATTATCTTTAATGTAGGCTCTGTGTAGTGGTTAGCGGTCATGATATGAAGGTTTAGCTTGGAAAGTTAGCTGATGTGTTGTGCACTGAAGTCTACAAGCGAGGGAAAATGTGAGAGTAGGAGAGTGCGTAGATGGGAGAAAGAATTCCACAATGAGCAAAGTGATAATGCTGTTTGTATGTGGCTGCTATGAAAGAGAACTGCGTGTGATCAAGGGTGTATTCATTCCACCGATTCTGTTTAAAAAAAAAGTTTCTTAAAAGGAAGCAAACAGAACGAAACGGGGATAAACATACATTAATTTGTCCAATAGAAACTCTTGTTTGCAACTGTTGGACTAATGATTACACCCTAGATCAGCTAGATGCAGGCAAGAGTGTGCAATGTGAAATTGAATGTGTCACTGTCTGCCACCTTGATGACTCACATTTTTCTCTCGACCTGTTTACGTTGTACGTTGTAAACTTTCATTCATCGGCTAAGCTGTAAGCAACCTCATGATAGGAATGGGGAGAATTTGAGTATCATGTGGTAGCCTAAACCTATCGATGTTACATTGAGCTGGATGAATTAAATATGAATGACAGTCATCCAATATCCTCCCTCATATTAAACGTCCCCGACCCCCACTGGTAGTTGGTAATTATAGAGGGGGAGTGTTGGAAAGATTTTTCGCATTGAGAGAGGAACTGTTGTCATTCACAATGGATGTAAAAAAATAAAACGGACTTTTTTGACTTTCTGTGTAATGAAAAGAAAATGTGCATCCTTGCTTATGTAACAGACATATTTGGGAAACTGAACAAACTGAACGCAAGCATACAGATGAGTGACCAAATCCAGTGGAGTCAGAAACTATGCCCCCTTCCCTTGGCTGTGCATGTTTCTAGCAGAAAACAGCATCAGTAAGTGTCCCACACTAGTGATGACTGCTCACCTCCAACACTTGGAAGAGCACTTTGGGACCTACTTCCCACTCTGTTTGACAGCTGGTCAAGCTGTCATGTGACCGAATACATTAACGTGTCACTACGTTGGAGTTTTAAATAAATACCCTGTCATCTTCCTCTGAGCATTAATGCCACGTTCAAAACAACTGAGAACACGGACATCTCAGACTTCCGACCTCAGTGCGTTCAAGACAACTGGGAACTTAGAAAAATACGAGCTTCGACTGGGAAAAATCGTTTGAACGGTCATCCAACTAGGAATTCAAACTCTGGAACTCGGACCTCTTTCTAGAGCTCCAACTTTTCGATCTGAGGATCCATGACGTCATGATTTGACCTCGTATTTTTACGAGTTCCCAGTTGACTTGAAAGCATCATAAAACTCATGGTACCTTTTCCCAGCTCATATTTGTATGAAGCTGGATTCAGTGTTCTCGTCTGCATTAAAACCAAATAGTGATCTAGGTTGGATGTGACAGCAGAGATGAGGTGCACACTTTCGACCACGCCCCCTGACTTTGAGACGCTTGGATGCATCATGCAGTACACACCCATCTCCCCACATTAAAGGACTGTATGTTATGGTGAGTTGCGACGACTGTCACGCCCTGATCTGTTTCACCTGTCCTTGTGCTTGTCTCCACCCCCCTCCAGGTGTCATCCATCTTCCCCACTTATCCCCTGGGTATTTATACCTATGTTTCCTGTCTGTCTGTGCCAGTTCGTCTTGTTTGTTCAAGTCAACCAGTGGTTTGTCTCAGCGCCTGCTTTTCCGCAGTCTCTCCTTTTCCTCCTGGTTTTGACCCTTGCCTGACCTGACCTTGGGCCTGCCTGCCGTCCTGTCCTTTGCCCCTACTCTGGACTACCGACCTCTGCCTGACCTGACCCTGAGCCTGCCTGCCGTCCTGTGCCTTTGCCCCTACTCTGGAGTACCGACCTCTGCCTGACCTGACCCTGGGCCTGCCTGCCGTCCTGTCCTTTGCCCCTACTCTGGAGTACCGACCTCTGCCTGACCTGACCCTGGGCCTGCCTGCCGTCCTGTCCTTTGCCCCTACTCTGGAGTACCGACCTCTGCCTGACCTGACCCTGGGCCTGCCTGCCGTCCTGTGCCTTTGCCCCTACTCTGGAGTACCGACCTCTGCCTGACCTGACCCTGGGCCTGCCTGCCGTCCTGTGCCTTTGCCCCTACTCTGGAGTACCGACCTCTGCCTGACCTGACCCTGGGCCTGCCTGCCGTCCTGTGCCTTTGCCCCTACTCTGGAGTACCGACCTCTGCCTGACCTGACCCTGGGCCTGCCTGCCGTCCTGTACCTTTGCCCCACTACTCTGTATTATCGGCCCCTGCCTGTCTTGACCTGTCATTTGCTTGCCCCTGTTGTTGCAATAAACATTGTTACTTGACACAGTCTGCACTTGGGTCTTACCTGATAAAGACAATCAGAAATACTGTTAGAATGTTTTTCAATTGATTGCAGCAAATAAAAAGGTAAACATTGGCTGTTAATTACACATTTTTTTTCTCCACATGGTTGGGATTGGAAGAATTTTCAGATATCAAAATGCGGTCGTGGGCCAAAAAAGTTTGTGAAGCACGGGTGTAGGTCTACTTGGACACCGGCAATGTCACATGTAAGTGTACTGCCACCTTCTGGTTATAACACTGAACTGCTGTTGAATTTGTGACGTAAACAAATGGAATGTTCCTCAAATTCAAGCCACAAATGTACAATTGATAAAGTCATTATTCTCAAATGACCAACAACGGGGCAAAGTAAGCACACTGAAAATAAACTCAATAATTCCTTGTGTGCTGATTCAAGCCTTGAATTGAAGGTTTAACAGATAGCGCTTCAACCTGAAAGTGATTTCCAAGGAAAATACTACTCTTCCCACCTAATATATTTCATCCATTGCTAACCTAATTACCTAATTACAAACTTGAGTCTTACACAGCTGACTAAATTAAGTGACAGCGATAGGAAGAAATGAATGACAAACCAAACCCAGTTATAAAGTGACTTATTAACTGTCTCTTTAAGGCTACGACAATGACATTTCCTTCAACCTTTAGCACAACAAGTCTCCTTGCAGTCGGCTAAACAAGAGGACAAAAACACCTGCCGAGAAAACATCTCGAAGATATTAAGTCTATCAACGTCATTGTCTGTCAGGTATGTACAAGTCATTTGCCAAAATCAATATGAAGAGCGGACTACAGAATGTTGTTGAGTAATGTCAGTTAAAGGCATGTGGTGGTCATGTGACAACAGGGTGTTTTTCATAGACATAGAAAAGTGCACGTTATGGGGGAATCACGAGAGGTGGTTGAAGTGGCACCACCCTAGTGGTTGTGTCAACTGTGTTGAATATATACACTGCTCAAAAAAATAAAGGGAACACTAAAATAACACATCCTAGATCTGAATGAATGAAATATTCTTATTAAATACTTTTTTCTTTTCATAGTTGAATGTGCTGACAACAAAATCACACAAAAATGATCAATGGAAATCAAATTTATCAACCATTGGAGTCACACTCAAAATTAAAGTGTAAAACTACACTACAGGCTGATCCAACTTTGATGTAATGTCCTTAAAACAAGTCAAAATGAGGCTCAGTAGTGTGTGTGGCCTCCACGTGCCTGTATGACCTCCCTACAACGCCTGGGCATGCTCCTGATGAGGTAGCGGATATTCTCCTGAGGGATCTCCTCCCAGACCTGGACTAAAGCATCCGCCAACTCCTGGACAGTCTGTGGTGCAACGTGGCGTTGGTGGATGGAGCGAGACATGATGTCCCAGATGTGCTCAATTGGATTCAAGTCTGGGGAACGGGCGTGCCAGTCCATAGCATCAATGCCTTCCTCTTGCAGGAACTGCTGACACACTCAAGCCACATGAGGTCTAGCATTGTCTTGCATTAGGAGGAACCCAGGGCCAACCGCACCAGCAGATGTTCTTACAAGGGGTCTGAGGATCTCTGAGGATCTCATCTCGGTACCTAATGGCAGTCAGGCTACCTCTGGCGAGCACATGGAGGGCTGTGCGGCCCCCCCAAAGAAATGCCACCCCACACCATGACTGACCCACCGCCAAACCAGTCATGCTGGAGGATGTTGCAGGCAGCAGAACGTTCTCCACGGCGTCTCCAGACTCTGTCACATGTGCTCAGTGTGAACCTGCTTTCATCTGTGAAGAGCACAGGGCGCCAGTGGCGAATTTGCCAATCTTGGTGTTCTCTGGCAAATGCCAAACGTCCTGCACGGTGTTGGGCTGTAAGCACAACCCCCACCTGTGGACGTTGGGCCCTCATACCACCCTCACGGAGTCTGTTTCTGACCGTTTGAGCAGACACATGCACATTTGTGGCCTGCTGGAGGTCATTTTGCAGGGCTCTGGCAGTGCTCCTCCTGCTCCTCCTTGCACAAATGCGGAGGTAGCGGTCCTGCTGCGGGGTTGTTGCCCTCCTACGGCCTCCTCCACATCTCCTGATGTACTGGCCTGTCTCCTGGTAGCGCCTCCATGCTCTGGACACTACGCTGATAGACACAGCAAACCTTCTTGCCACAGCTCGCATTGATGTGCCATCCTGGATGAGCTGCACTACCTGAGCCACTTGTGTGGGTTGTAGACTCCGTCTCATGCTACCACTAGAGTGAAAGCACCGCCAGCATTCAAAAGTGACCAAAACATCAGCCAGGAAGCATAGGAACTGAGAAGTGGTCTGTGGTCACCACCTGCAGAACCACTCCTTTATTGGGAGTGTCTATAATGCCTATAATTTCCACCTGTTGTCTATTCCATTTGCACAACAGCATGTGAAATGTATTGTCAATCAGTGTTGCTTCCTAAGTGGACAGTTTGATTTCACAGAAATGTGATTGACTTAGTTACATTGTGTTGTTTAAGTGATCCCTTTATTTTTTTAAGCAGTGTATATTACTTTAAATTTGTTTTATCAAGAGGTACAGTTTCTCTTTTTAAAAATAATTTTTTATATATATATATACACACACACACACACACACAGTGGGGAGAACAAGTATTTGATACACTGCCGATTTTGCAGGTTTTCCTACTTACAAAGCATGTAGAGGTCTGTCATTTTTATCATGGGTACACTTCAACTGTGGAATCTAAAACAAAAATCCAGAAAATCACATTATGATTTTTAAGTAATTAATTTACATTTTATTGCATGACATAAGTATTTGATACATCAGAAAAGCAGAACTTAATATTTGGTACAGAAACCTTTGTTTGCAATTACAGAGATCATACGTTTCCTGTAGTTCTTGACCAGGTTTGCACACACTGCAGCAGGGATTTTGGCCCACTCCTCCATACAGACCTCCAGATCCTTCAGGTTTCGGGGCTGTCGCTGGGCAATGCAGACTTTCAGCTCCCTCCAAAGATTTTCTATTGGGTTCAGGTCTGGAGACTGACTAGGCCACTCCAGGACCTTGAGATGCTTCTTACGGAGCCACTCCTTAGTTGCCCTGACTGTGTGTTTCGGGTCGTTGTCATGCTGGAAGACCCAGCCACGACCCATCTTCAATGCTCTTACTGAGGGAAGGAGGTTGTTGGCCAAGATCTTGCGATACATGGCCCCATCCATCCTCCCCTCAATACGGTGCAGTCATCCTGTCCCCTTTGCAGAAAAGCATCCCCAAAGAATGATGCTTCCACCTCCATGCTTCACGGTTGGGGATGATGTGTTTGGGGTTGTACTCAACCTTCTTCTTCCTCCAAACACGGCGATTGGAGTTTAGACCAAAAAGCTCTATTTTTGTCTCATCAGACCACATGACCTGCTCCCATTCCTCCTCTGGATCATCCAGATGGTCATTGGCAAACTTCTGACGGGCCTGGACATGCGCTGGCTTGAGCAGGGGGACCTTGCGTGCGCTGCAGGATTTTAATCCATGACGGCGTAGTGGGTTACTAATGGTTTTCTTTGAGACTGTGGTCCCAGCTCTCTTCAGGTCATTGACCAGGTCCTGCCGTGTAGTTCTGGGCTGATCCCTCACCTTCCTCGTGATCATTGATGCCTCACGAGGTGAGATCTTGCATGGAGCCCCAGACCGAGGGTGATTGACCGTCATCTTGAACTTCTTTCATTTTCTAATAATTGCACCAACAGTTGTTGCCTTCTCACCAAGCTGCTTGCCTATTGTCATGTAGACCATCCCAGCCTTGTGCAGGTCTACAATTTTACCCCTGATGTCCTTACACAGCTCTCTGGTCTTGGCCGTTGTGGAGAGGTTGGAGTCTGTTTGATTGAGTGTGTGGACAGGTGTCTTTTATATAGGTAACGAGTTCAAACAGGTGCAGTTAATACAGGTAATGAGTGGAGAACAGGAGGGCTCCTTAAAGAAAAACAAACAGGTCTGTGAGAGCCGGAATTCTTACTGGTTGGTAGGTGATCAAATACTTATGTCATGGAATAAAATGGTAATTAATTACTTAAAAATCATACAATGTGATTTTCTGGATTTGAAGTTGAACAGTTGAAGTGTACCTATGATAAAAATTACAGACCTCTACCTGCTTTGTAAGTAGGAAATACTGCTGATTTTGCAGGTCATCAAATACTTGTTCTCCCCACTGTATATATTTATATATTTTTTAATATGTTCAGAACTTTTGTGAAATAGCACAGTAACAAATAAATGGCAAATAGATGTAAAACGAGTCCTATATCGACCTGAAAGTCCGCTCAGCAAGGAATAAGCCACTGCTCCAAAACCGCCATAAAAGAGCCAGACTACAGTTTACAACTGCACATGGGGACAAAGATCGTACATTTTGACCCAAGTTAAACAATTGAAAGGCAATGCTACCAAATACTAATTGAGTGTATGTAAACTTCTGACCCACTGGGAATGTGATGAAGGAAATAAAAGCTGAAATAACTCGTTCTCTCTACTATTATTCTGACATTCTAACTGACCTAAAACAGGGAATTTTTACTAGGATTAAATGTCAGGAATTGTGAAAACTGAGTTTAAATGCATTTGGGTAAGGTGTATGTAAACTTCCGACTTAAACTGTATGTATGTGTATTTGTATCAATGTATGTGTATATGTAGGCATGTTTATACATAGGTGTTTGTGTATATATACATAGAAATATTTACCCCAAAAATAAACGGGGTATTGGAAATGATGCAGATAATTACATTGATGGAAGTGACAATCTATTCGCAATATTAAAGCTGACCCCCTCAAAAAGCTGACCCCCTCAAAAAAAAGATGGACCCTTTTCAGTTATATTCCAGGAAGGATTAGGAACAGGTAGAATGATTGGATTCTTTCATGCTCATCATATCACCCAAATCTTCCTGTTTCTGCAGGACAGTCATGGAACATCTGGGCTGCAGGGCCATCGTGGCCTTTTGTTTTGTGGGGGCACTTATTGCAGGTGCACATCCTCCTGGATCAGTCCTGGGGGAGACACAAGCATTTCAAAGAAAACTCCTGATGGAATATGATAATAACCCTGCCTCGACAACCAGTACGTTTTTTATCATTTTTTTGTCATTCACTGTCAACAGAAAAATGCAAGCATTTCATTTGCGTCATCATTAAAGCACATTCACTAGTGTACCTAAATTACATTTAAATGTAACACCTTCACAGAGTGCAGTGCCTTCGGAAAAGTGTTCAGACCCATTGACTATTTCCACATTTAGTTACGTTACAGCCTTATTCTAAAATGGTTGAAATAAAACCATTTCCTCATCTATCTACACACAATTCTCCATAATGACTGGATAAATAGGCTGGCCACTCTAACATAAAGGCCTGATTGGCGGAGTGCTGCAGAGATGGTTGTCCTCCCATGGTTGTTGGTTGTTCTCCCATCTCTGGAACTCTGTCAAAGTGACCATCGGGTTCTTGGTCACCTCCCTGACCAAGGCCCTTCTCCCCTGATTGTTCGGTTTGGCCGGGCGGCCAGCTCTAGGAAGAGTCTTGGTGGTTCCAAACTTCTTCCATTTAAGAATGATGGAGGCCACTGTGTTCTTGGGGACCTTCGATGCTGCAGAAATGTTTTGGTACCCTTCCCCAGATCTGTGCCTAGACACAATCCTGTCTCGGAGCTCTACGGACAATTCCTTTGACTTCATGGCTTGGTTTTGGCTCTGACATGCACTGTCAACTGTGGGACCTTATATAGAGAGGTGTGTGCCTTTCCAAATCATGTCCAATCATTTGAATTTACCACAGGTGGACTCCAAGTTGTAGAAACATCTCAAGGATGATCAGTGGAAACAGGATGCACCTGAGATGAATTTCTAGTCTCATAACAAAGGACCACTCCCCACTAAAAGGCACATGACAGCCCGCTGGGAGTTTGCCAAAATGCCCCTAAAGGACTCTCAGACCATGAAAATCAAGATTATCTTGTCTGATGAAACCAAGATTGAACTCTTTGGCCTAAATGCCAAGCGTCTCATCTGGAGGAAACCTGGCTCCATCTCTACGGTGAATCATGGTGGTTGCACCATTATGGTGTGGGGATGTTTTTCAGCAGCAGTGACTGGGAGACTAGTCAGGATCGAGGGAAAGATGAACGGAGCAAATTACAGAGAGATCCTTGATGAAAACCTGCTCCAGAGCGCTCAGGACCGCAGACTGGGGCAATGGTTCACCGTTCCATAGGACAACAACCCTCACCACACAGGCTTCGGGACAAGTCTCTGAATGTCCTTGAGTGGCCCAGCCAGAGCCCGTACTTGAACCCAATCGAACATCTCTGGAGAGACCCGAAAATAGCTGTGCAGTGTCGTTCCCCATCCAACCTGACAGTGCTTGAGCGGATCTGCAGAGAAGAATGGGAGAAACGCCTCAAATATAGTTGCGCCAAGCTTGTAAAGTCATACCCAAGAAGACTCGTGGCTGTAATCACTGACAAAGGTGCTTCAACAAAGTACAGAGTAAAAGGTCTGAATACTTATGTAAATGTGATATTTACATTTTCTTTTTAAAAAAAATCAATTTTTAAAAAATTCTAAAAACCCGTTGTTCCTTTGTCATTATGGGTTAGTGTGTGTAGATTGATGAGGGGAATAAAAAAAAGTCAAGGGGTCTGAATACTTTCTGAATGCACTGTACATATGAGTCCCACCAATCCAGTGTCAAATTACATTTTTTGAGTGCCGAAAAAATAACACTGTTTCAGTTTATACCTTGACACAATACACTATGAAAGTGATGTGGCATTTTACAGGAAGTATCCTTCCAAGAAGTAGCCTTTTTAACTTTTGTAGGCTTTTTAAAGGGGTCTTTAATGGACCAAAACTTTATAAAAAGGCCTCTGGTAGAAATAAATTCATCCACAAACACAAATGTAATTTTATACATATCTTAAGTGATGGTGTTTCACAAATGTTATGATATAAACATCAAGCCCATTCAAAAGATTAGGTTACAGGACCCGGAAGTATGACATCATTTTGCACAGCGTATAGTTTTTGGTATAGGCTACATACAGTATTAGTGTGGAAAATAACCATACAATGTTCAGTAACTCTTCATAATCATTAAATTACAATAAACATGCTTACATTACAATATCCACACTAGCACATATCCACACTAGCACATATCCACACTAGCACATTGGTGAATTCTCAATACATTGCTTCAATATACAGTGCCTTCAGAAAGTATTCACACCCCTTGAGTTTTTCCACATTTTGTTGTGCTACAGCCTGAATTTAAAATGGATTACATTTAGATGTTGTGTCACTGATCTACACAAGACTCTATAATGTCAAAGTGGAATTAGATATTTTTGAAATCTTTTCAAATTAATAAAAAAAATGAAAAGCTTAAAATATCTTGAGTCAATAGGTATTCAATTATTTTGTTATGACAAGCCTAAGCTCAGGAGTAAAAATGTTTATTTTGTTTTATACAAGTCACATAATAAGTTGCATAGACTCACTCTGTGTGCAATAACAGTGTTTAACATATACCCCACAATACAAATATCTATAAGGTCCCTAAGTCGAGCAGTGAATTTCAAGCACAGATTCAATTACAAAAACCAGGGAAGTTTTCCTATGGGTCGCAAAGAAGGGCACTGATTGGCAGATGGGGAAAAAAGGGGGTCCTTCCTAACTCAGTTGCCGGAGAGGAAGGAAACCGCTCAGGGATTTCACCATGAGGTCAATGGTGACTTTAAAACAGTTACAGAGTTTAATGGCTGTGATATGAGAAAACTGAGGAGGGATCAACAACATTGTAGTTACTCCACAGTACTAACCTAATTGACATAGTGAAAAGAAGGAAGCCTGTACAGAATAAAATATTCTAAAACATGCATCCTGTTTGTAATAAGGCACTAAAGAAATGCCAAAAATGTGGCAAAGCATGGGGATGGCTGCATCATATTATGGGTATGCTTGTCATAGGCAAGGACTAGAATGTTTTTTAGGATAAAAATAAATAAAATAGAGCTAAGCACAGGCAAAATCCTAGAGGAGAACCTGGTTCAGTCTGCTTTCCTACAGACACTGGGAGACAAATTCACCTTTCAGCAGGACAATAACTTAAATCACAAGGCCAAATATGCACTGGAGTTGCTTACCAAGACGACATTGAATGTTCCTGAGTGACCTAAGTTACAGTTTTTACTTAAATCGGCTTGAAAATCTATAGCAAGACTTGAAAATGACTGTCTCAACAACCAACTTGACAGAGCTTGAACAATTATTTAAAGAATAATGGGCAAATATTGTACAATGAGCAATCCAAGTGAGCAAAAACCTTACCCAGAAAGACTCACAGCTGTAATCCCTGCCAAAGATGATTCTAACATGTATTGACTCAGGGTTCAATACTTATCTAATCAAGATATATTAGTGTTTTATTTTTCATTCATATATAGTACCAGTCAGTACCAGTCAAAAGTTTGGACACACCTACTCATTCCAGGTTTTTTCTTTTCAGTATTGACTGACCTTCATGTCTTAATGTAATGATGGACTGTCGTTTCTCTTTGCTTATTTGAGCTGGTCGAACATAGCCCTTTTACCAAACAGGGCTATGTTCTGTAAACCACCCATACCTTGTCACAACACAACAGACGCATTAAAAAGGAAATTACTTTTAACATGGCACACCTGTTAATTGAAATGCATTCCAGGTGACTACCTCATGAAGCTGGTTGAGAGAATGCCAATATTGTGCAAAGCTGGGAGGAAAAAGGTGGCTATTTATTTATTATATTTATTTGGAATTTTACCCCGTTTTCTCCCCAATTTCGTGGTATCCAATTGTTTTTAGTAGCTACTGTCTTGTCTCATCGCTACAACTCCCGTACGGGCTCGGGAGAGACGAAGGTTGAAAGTCATGCATCCTCCGATACACAACCCAACCAAGCCGCACTGCTTCTTAACACAGCGCGCATCCAACCTGGAAGCCAGCCGCACCAATGTGTCAGAGGAAACACTGTGCACCTGGCAACCTTGGTTAGCGCGCACTGCGCCCGGCCCGCCACAGGAGTCGCTGGTGCGCGATGAGACAAGGATATCCCTATCCCCTCCCTAACCCGGACGACGCTAGGCCAATTGTGCGTCACCCCACACCCTCCCGGTCGCAGCCGGTTACGACAGAGCCTGGGCGCGAACCCAGAGTCTCTGGTGGCACAGCTGGCGCTGCAGTACAGCGCCCTTAACCACTGCACCACCCAGGAGGCCAAAAGGTGGCTATTTAGAAAAATCTCAAATATACTTTTGATTTGTTTAACACTTTTTTGGTTACTACATGATTCCATATGTGGTACTTCATAGTTTTGATGTCTTCACTATTATTCTACAATGTAGAAAATAATAAAAAATAAATAAATAAGTAGGTGCTCGAATAAATGAGTAGATGTGTCCAAACTTTTGACTGGTACTGAATATATATATATATATATATATATAAATGATTTATTCTTCCACTTTGACATTACAGCGTATTTTGTATAGATCGTTGACAAAAAATATACAATTAAATCCATTTTAGTCCCACTTTGTAACACAACAAAATGTGGAATAAGTCAAGGGGGTCCTTCCTGAAGGCTCTGTATGTAGTAGCTTGTGTGGTGGATAATGGAACATTCTCTGGTTGATCTCTGAATTTACCCCAGTCTCCTGTCCCCTGCACCCCACAGCTGTCCACCCCACCGTGGCTGGTTCCTCCGCAGGCTCCACCTACCTGGCTGCAGCACTGGCCTCCGCCTTCACTGTCTCCCTGTTCCTCGTGGTGGCCTTCAAGTGCCGTCTATTCCACCGCCACCTGGCCAGCAACCGCCACTCCCTGCTCCCCGAGGGGGACACAGCCAGCCAGTACAGCCCAGACGAGGTGACCTTCCCTGGGCACGGCATGGTAGGCCGGGGGGGTGAAGGCAATAGGACCCATCGAGGGTTGGATACAGATGACGACGATGGCTTCATAGAGGATAATTACATCCAGGCCAGTGAGAGGGCGAGAGCGGAGAGTCACGTGGATGACGGGATGGAAGGAGAGGATAGTGATGATGATCTCCTGATTTGAGGTGATTCAGGACTGGTTGAAAGGAATAGTTAACAGTTGACTTGATGACAGTTGTGGGTTCACTTCATAGAGTCCAATGCTATCCAGACCAGGCCTGGGTTCAAATAATATTGGATTTCTTTCAAATATTTCAGCTGTGCTTAATTGAGCTTGTGTGACACAGCTGAACCAAATGAATCGTCTCAAAAATGAAAAAAACCCACCCAACAGGCACTCCAGGCAGGCTCAATAAAACACTCAAAGTATTTTAAAGAAAACAATTACTATTTGAACCCAGGTCAGGTGAGCATATGTTGAAAGATGACAGAGATACTGAGAAAAGATCATGGTCCCACTTAACGACTTACTGTATAATTATTGTATACTTTACAGGCTTTATAGAACATTCATCAAAAATATAACATTAGGCTGTTTGAGAAGGTTTGAATCTTAAGCAACCTGCACACACACGATTTGAAGTACAATAGACCAACATAGCTACTGTAGTAGGTCAAAGCTGTGCGCTGTGAAACCTTGGTATGACATGGGTGAAGTACGCATCGTGGCGCTCATGTGAATTTCCTTTATTTTTCGGCTGCATACCAATGCCTACTTCTCACTCAAAACAGTTTTTCATTTTTAATACTACATATAGTGATTTACAATTCATTTGTAAGCAAATACTGTAAAACCATGATGATATAATAGGTCATACAATCTGATTATTTGCCAAATGTGGCATAGTAACCCCTTTAAGAAGGGTTTATGAAGGCTTCATTAACAGTTAAAAGTGTTTCCTTTAAAGTGGGACATTTTTCAAGCGGGGGACTAAATGAGCCTGAGCCACATTGAAGATGAGTTGTTACTGTTTGATATGCAATGATTTTTATTTTCTGAAGGCCGCAAAATGCAAAATAAATATCCTTGATTCTTTTTGTATGTACAGTACCAGTCAAAAGTTTGGACACACCTACTCATTCAAGGGTTTATCTTTTATTTATTTTTTTACTATTTTCTACATTGAAAAGCATTCCTCATGAAGCTGGTTGAGAGAATGCCAAGAGTGTGCAAAGCTGTCATCAAGGCAAAGGGTGGCTACTTTGAAGAATCTCAAATATAAAATGTATTTTGATTTATTTAATAGTTTTTTGGTTACTACATGATCTCCGTATGTGTTATTTCATAGTTTTGATGCCTGCACTATTATTCTTCAATGTAGAACATAGTCCAAATAAAGAAAAACCCTGGAATGAGTCGGTGTGTCTGACTGGTACTGTACAAAGCCTTTTGACACTATCATGTAAAATGTTAATAATGTTGAAGATGCCAGATCCATTCAACACTATGCTCAACAAGTGATGTTGTTTTGATAGTCCTTAAAAATGATGTATGTTACCATCGATATTGATTTGATAACTTTATGATAATGCGCTGTGTAAATCAGTTATTGAAATGTTGCTGTTGTAGATTTTTATTTTTTTTAATCTTCAGTAATATTCTAAGCCACTTTAACATCACCGATGAAGAAATACGACAATAAATCCTTCTTTACACCTGGCGCTAACATGCTTCCTTTGCCCTGATCTGGTCCACATTCTTATCATGCCCACATTTTCAGAAATGTGTCTACACACATGGTATTGTAATGTGTCTGTTATCCGTCCAATGTGTCCGCACTGTGACCAGATGTCCTGGTCCCTCCATCCCTGATAGTGAATTATTTTACATCTGTTCTTTCAAAATAAGCTAAATGTTTTTACTAAGTCATATTGATGCCATGAGTCAATGATGGCACAATGGTACCAACTCTTAATGACTTTAGAAAGCGGATAATTATGATTCGCTGAAGTGTTACAGGTCGCACACAATGTTTACCGTGAACGCGGTCTCTGCTAACGCGGGAACATTGCCTTTAAATGTTAATCACGCTGTAATGCTGAATTTCCGCGATACGGATTGAATAGAGCCCTAAATGGTTTCAACTGTCCAGATCCGTCTACACTTGTAAGATTTCCAGGCACTAAGCGTGCCTGACTACCTTCCGACTGTAGAGTCAAATTGCAGGTTAGTCGAGGTAATGTGTACATGTAGGTAGAGTTAAAGTGACAATGAATAGATAATAACTAAAGAGTAGCAGCAGCGTAAAAGAGGGGTGGGGGAGTCTTATGGCTTGGGTGTAGAAGCTATTAAGACTGTGGACCTAGACTTGGCGCTCCGGTACCGCTTTCTGTGCGGTAGCAGAAAGAACAGTCTATGACTAGGGTGGCTGGAGTCTTTGACAATTTTTAGGGCCTTCCTCTGACACCGCCTGGTATAGAGGTCCTGGATGGCCCCAGTGATGTACTGGGCCGTATGCACTACACTCTGTAGTGTCTTGCAGTCGGAGGCTGAGCAGTTGCCATACCAGGCAGTGATGCAACCATCACTGCCTGGTGCTTTAATGGTGCAGCTGTTTAACCTTCTGAGGATGCTAAATTTGTTCAGTCTCCTGAGGGGGAATAGGCTTTGTTGTGCCCTCTTCACGACTGTCTTGGTGTGTTTTGACCATGATAGTTTATTGATGTGGACATAAAGGAACTTGAAGCTCTCAATCTGCTCCACTACAGCCCCATCGATGAAGCATTGTGGAGGAGGTGTGATGGTGTTTTGTTGGTGACACTGCCTGTGATTTATGTGGAATTCAAGGCACACTTAACCAGCAGGGCTATCATCATTTTGCAGTGATACTCCATCCCATCTGGTTTACGCTTAGTGGGACTATCATTTGTTTTTCAACAGGACAATGACTCAACACACCTCCAGGCTGTGTAAGGGTTATTTGACCAAGAAGGAGAGTGATGGAGTGCTGCGTCAGATGACCTGGCCTCCACAATCACCCGACCTCAACCGAATTGAGATGGTTTGGGATGAGTTGGACCGCAGAGTGAAGGAAAAGCAGCCAACAAGTGCTCAGCATACTTTTTTGGTTACTACATGATTCCATATGTGTTATTTCATATTATTCTACAATGTAGAAAATAGTAAAAATAAAGAAAAACCCTTGAATGAGTAGGTGTGTCCAAACTTTTGACTGGTACTATATATATATATTACATTTATGGCCTTTTTATATATAGAGGCTATTTATATAGAACATTTGAATAAAACCCATCTAAACTCTATTATATTTATAAATATGATAATATTTTAGGTTGATTATAATTCCATTACACACTTTCTGATATAATCACATGCCATACTTTTATTTTCCTGCAAAAGTAAAAGCAGGAAATTCACCACCTCGGCCTACTGCCATTCATTCCAATTAGACCTGGTTGGATTTCTCCCTGACCAAGATGGCTGCCATTTTCAACTCATTCCGGAACGTTGAGGGTATATAGCCACTCTATTAAGTTAATAGGACCTCTATGGTTCTAACTTTGTAAAAATGTATGAATACAATCATATATGTTATTACTGGTAATCATGTTCTCTATACTCACTTCAGACTGTATACACATACGACTACTACTACTACTACTAATAAGACATGAATTCGTGTAGCACATTTCATACCTGTCACATGAATTTACATTGAAGCGTATTTATTTATACTACCGACAAATACCCTTTCCTGATTTATTTGTGTATATTTTTAGTGGTTAGAAGAAAAGTTGCAATTTATATTTCTTGAAATTTCAAGTTTTGTTCTTCGGGAAAGAAAGTATCCAAAATAACTAGGTGTTGTAATCATTACATTATCAGTGGAATACTGAATACGTATGAGTTTGATTTTACTCTACTGTCAACTCTTGCTGTGCCCATACTCCACAACACATTTTTTTAAACCTTTATTTAACTAGGCAAGTCAGTTAAGAACAAATTCTTATTTTCAATGACGGCCTAGGAACAGTGGGTTAACTGCCTTATTCAGGGGCAGAACAACAGATTTTCACTTTGTCAGCTTGGGGATTTGATCTTGCAACCTTGCAGTTACAAATCCAACTCTCTAACCACTAGGCTACCCACCTCTCTAACCACTAGGCTACCCACCTCTCTAACCACTAGGCTACCTACCTCTCTAACCACTAGGCTACCTACCTCTCTAACCACTAGGCTACCCACCTCTCTAACCACTAGGCTACCTACCTCTCTAACCACTAGGCTACCTACCTCTCTAACCACTAGGCTACCTACCTCTCTAACCACTAGGCTACCTACCTCTCTAACCACTAGGCTACCCACCTCTCTAACCACTAGGCTACCTACCTCTCTAACCACTAGGCTACCTACCGCTCTAGCCACTAGGCTACCCACCTCTCTAACCACTAGGCTACCTACCTCTCTAACCACTAGGCTACCTACCTCTCTAACCACTAGGCTACCTACCTCTCTAACCACTAGGCTACCTACCTCTCTAACCACTAGGCTACCTACTTCTCTAACCACTAGGCTACCTACCTCTCTAACCACTAGGCTACCCACCTCTCTAACCACTAGGCTACCTACCTCTCTAACCACTAGGCTACCTACCTCTCTAACCACTAGGCTACCCACCTCTCTAACCACTAGGCTACCCACCTCTCCAACCACTAGGCTACCTACCTCTCTAACCACTAGGCTACCTACCGCTCTAGCCACTAGGCTACCTACCTCTCTAACCACTAGGCTACCTACCTCTCTAACCACTAGGCTACCTACCTCTCTAACCACTAGGCTACCTACCTCTCTAACCACTAGGCTACCTACTTCTCTAACCACTAGGCTACCTACCTCTCTAACCACTAGGCTACCCACCTCTCTAACCACTAGGCTACCTACCTCTCTAACCACTTGGCTACCTACTTCTCTAACCACTAGGCTACCTACCTCTCTAACCACTAGGCTACCCACCTCTCTAACCACTAGGCTACCTACCTCTCTAACCACTAGGCTACCTACCTCTCTAACCACTAGGCTACCCACCTCTCTAACCACTAGGCTACCTACCTCTCTAACCACTAGGCTACCTACTTCTCTAACCACTAGGCTACCTACCTCTCTAACCACTAGGCTACCCACCTCTCTAACCACTAGGCTACCTACCTCTCTAACCACTAGGCTACCTACCTCTCTAACCACTAGGCTACCTACCTCTCTAACCACTAGGCTACCCACCTCTCTAACCACTAGGCTACCTACCTCTCTAACCACTAGGCTACCTACCTCTCTAACCACTAGGCTACCTACCTCTCTAACCACTAGGCTACCCACCTCTCTAACCACTAGGCTACCTACCTCTCTAACCACTAGGCTACCTACCTCTCTAACCACTAGGCTACCTACCTCTCTAACCACTAGGCTACCTACCTCTCTAACCACTAGGCTACCTACCTCTCTAACCACTAGGCTACCTACCTCTCTAACCACTAGGCTACCCACCTCTCCACAGGATGTGTAATACATCCAAACACATATTTCAGGAACATTTTAAAATCTTTATTTACATCACACATAACACAAATAGCTTCTTATTGCCCGACTATATAATATAAATACACTCTGCACTAGTCAGTGTGACTATGTGATAGATATTGTGGGCAGACACCTGATCAATCCCTGGCCCTGTTTTTCTGCAGGTGGCTTCTAGCCTGGTCCCAGATCAGTTTGTGCTGCATAGCCAACTCCTATGATCGTTGTCATGCAAATCAGCACAAACAGATCTGGGACCAGGCTAGATGCCCTCAGCTAGACTACCTCCAGGTATAATCAGTACATGTGTCTCTACATGTATATAGTTCATTGGGTATATACCAAATCTACTGCTCATGTCCACCAATGTCAGGTTCATTCCATTAAAACGGAGTTCCTTCAGGATCCTCATCAGACCTGGGTTCAAACAGTATTTATTTTCGCTCAAGGTTTGATTGAGCCAACCAGGAATGCTGGATTTGCACGTTTATGGTCTGTTCTACTCACTCTATTGTGCCAGGCAAGCTCAATCAAACTCTGCTAAATGATTTTAAAGAAAAACAATAACTTTTAACCAATAACTCTTAACTCGTGTAACCATCACAACCCCTCCCCACCCTCCTCCTCCTCTCCTCCCCCAGGATCAAGTGGTGAGTACAGGCAGCTTGGTGCTGCTAGAGGGGGGTATTAGGGAGTGGCTCTGGCCCTGCATCTGCATCTTCAGCCTCTGGATCTCCACGCGCTGCAGCTGGATGATACGCTCCGCTTCCTCCTCGAAATTCAGCCTCGCCACTAAACCCCTCCCCTCCACAGAGGTCAGCGCTATGGGGATACAGAGGTCAGAGGTCAGTGCTATGGGATACAGAGGTCAGTGCTATGGGGATACAGAGGTCAGCGCTATGGGGATACAGAGGTCAGCGCTATGGGATACAGAGGTCAGCGCTACGGGGATACAGAGGTCAGCGCTATGGGATACAGAGGTCAGCGCTATGGGGATACAGAGGTCAGAGGTCAGTGCTATGGGATACAGAGGTCAGCGCTATGGGGATACAGAGGTCAGAGGTCAGTGCTATGGGATACAGAGGTCAGTGCTATGGGGATACAGAGATCAGCGCTATGGGATACAGAGGTCAGCGCTATGGGGATACAGAGGTCAGAGGTCAGCGCTATGGGGACACAGAGGTCAGTGCTATGGGACACAGAGGTCAGCGCTATAGGGATACAGAGGTCAGCGCTATAGGGATACAGAGGTCAGAGGTCAGCGCTATGGGGATACAGAGGTCAGAGGTCAGCGCTATGGGGATACAGAGGTCAGAGGTCAGCGCTATGGGGACACAGAGGACAGCGCTATAGGGATACAGAGGTCAGCGCTATTGGGACACAGAGGACAGCGCTATAGGGATACAGAGGTCAGAGGTCAGCGCTATGGGGACACAGAGGACAGCGCTATAGGGATACAGAGGTCAGAGGTCAGCGCTATGGGGATACAGAGGTCAGAGGTCAGTGCTATGGGATACAGAGGTCAGCGCTATGGGGACACAGAGGTCAGTGCTATGGGATACAGAGGTCAGCGCTATGGGGATACAGAGGTCAGAGGTCAGCGCTATGGGGACACAGAGGACAGCGCAATAGGGATACAGAGGTCAGAGGTCAGCGCTATGGGGATACAGAGGTCAGTGCTATCGGATACAGAGGTCAGCGCTATGGGGACACAGAGGTCAGTGCTATGGGATACAGAGGTCAGCGCTATAGGGATACAGAGGTCAGAGCTATGGGGACAGAGGTCAGAGGTTTACACTACGGTGATGCAGAGTGGTCAAGAGGGTCATATCATGCTTTTTCTTGCATTAATGTTAATTTCTTAATAAAACATTTTCATTTTAGAACGCATGGGAAGTCGTTCCATCACTACATAGAAACAAGAACGCGTTCAAAACTATTGAAGATGAACAGGGGACTAATTTACTAGCTAAGCGTTTGCACCAAAGTTTGCAGAATGTTTTTCCCAAAAAGGATTCCATTATTGAAGACAGAACGAAAAGGTCAAATAAAGGTCAACGTGTGAACGCAGGATGAACCGATAAAACAAGTAGAAACAGATCGACTCTCAGGTCAAACTGTTATCTGGGTTATAGTGAATATCAGATATTGTTGTGTGTGAGGGTCCAGTCACCAGTGAGGTCTGAGGAGCTCAGTTTCTTTTTGCTGATGCCTGATTGGCTCTTATTGTCGTGGACCTGAGTCCTCACCAGACGCAGCTCCCGCCTCAGATCATTGATCTCCTTTATCAGAGACACGTTCTCCTGGAAAAGAGACATGAAACTGAACATCAGTGCTAAACTGAAATTAGGATTTTGAAATATCATTTAATTAGTGGAATATGGAATGTGAATTAACCACACTATATATCATGGAAGGTAAATTCCCAGCTCTCAAAATTGGGTTGTAGGTCATCATTTTCTGGTTGAAAAGTCATGTTCAGCAGGGGGGAAACGTTTTTAACTGGGTAGGTACAACCTGAATTTATCCAATAAGAACAGATTTTCATTTTCAGTTACAAAATGTTTTGCTACAGTGTGCCCTACTGAACACAACCTTGGTTTTTCACGTTGAAGCATTGTCTTCACAGGCTTTTCTCAACCCATTTTGCCCACGGGGCTTCAGTTGGTGTTAGCGAGCGTCTCTCCCTCCCACCTTCATGATCTTGACGTTTTCTGTCCGGTGGACCTCTGTGTCTTTGGCCAGCTTCCTCTTCAGAGACGCCACATTCCTCTCCAGGTGTTCCCTCTGACGACTGTACTCCCTCTGGATGTCTGCGTCCACACCCACTATGTCCACCTCAACACACATTACACACACACATTACACACACATTACACACACATTACAGACACATTACACACACATTACACCCACTATGTCCACCTCAACACACACATTACACACCCACATTACACACATTACACACATTACACACACACATTACACACACTACACACACATTACACACATTACACACATTACACACACACACATTACACACATTACACACATTACACACATTACACACATTACACACACATTACACACACATTACACACACATTACACACATTACACACATAACACACACACATTACAGACACATTACACACACATTACACACATTACACACACATTACACACACACATTACACACACACATTATACACACATTACACACACATTACACACATAACACACATAACACACATTACACACACATTACACACATTACACACACAGTACACACACAGTACACACACATATTACAGACACATTACACACATTACACCCACTATGTCCACCTCAACACACACATAACACACATTACACACACATTACACACATTACACACACATTACACACACTACACACATAACACACACACATAACACACATTACACACATTACACACACACACATAACACACATTACACACATTACACACACACACATTCTACAAATTACACACATTACACACACACACACACACAACACACACACATTACACACACACATTACACACACACACATTACACACACACACATTACACACACACATATTCATTTTACTAGCATGTGTGTATTTGTGTTTCCTGAATATTTATTCCGGATGCTAACTGGTAATTCATTCCCTTAAAGTGGTACTTTATCAAGAACATTTTAGAAATGCACCCAACTAATCTGTGTTAGGTGTGTGTCTGTGAGCCAGCATGCAGAGCAGCACTTGAGTGTGTGTGTGTGTGTGTGTGATCTCACCACATCACTCTGCTGGACGTAGTGATCATAGAGCTCTCTGATACTATCCTTTAACCTCTTAGGCTCCTGGATGAAGCCTACACAGTTATGGAGGTCTGTCTTGAACCTGCGTACCAGGGCCTCCACGTCCCTCACCTGGGTGAAGAGAGCAAGAGTACACCATGACAGTTTCTGGAATTACCAGACAGATATATTCATATACTTTGTTTATGTGCAGCATCAAATCAAAATCAAAATGTTAATTGTCACATACATGTGTTTGCTGCGGGGGTGTAGCAAAATGCTTGTGTTTCTAGCTCCGACAGTGCAAGTTAATTTTATCTTTATTTAACTAGGCAAGTCAGTTAAGAACAAATTCTTATTTTCAATGACGGCCTAGGAACAGTGGGTTAACTGCCTGTTCAGGGGCAGAACGACAGATTTGTACCTTGTCAGGGAAATGAACTTGCAACCTTTCGGTTACTAGTCCAACGCTCTAACCACTAGGTTACCCTGCCGCCCCGTAATAAGTAATATCTAACAAATAATATCTAACAATTTCACAACAACACATAAATCTAAAGTAAAGGAAGGAGTTAAGAATATATAAATATATGGATGAGCGATGTCAGAGCGGCATAGACTCAGATACAGTAGAATAGAATAAAGTATATACATATGAGATGAGTATTGCAAAATATGTAAACATTGGGCTATGTCTTTGAACTAGGCCTATATACTCGAACTCAGCAGTCTCCAACCTTTTCCAGCATGAGAGCTACTTAAAAAAAAAAAATGATGAAACTTTGCAAGCTACTATTTTTTTGAATGCTTTCAAATAGGCACATTATTTCCTTACCTACCCTGCAACTCTTCCCCGGGACCTTGGTGTACAATATACAGTTGAAGTCGGAAGTTTACATACACCTCAGCCAAATACATTTAAACTCAGTTTTTCACAATTCCTGACACTTAATCCTTGTACAAATTCCCCGTGTTAGGTCAGTTAGGATCACCACTTTATTTTAAGAATGTGAAATGTCAGAATAATATTAGAGAGAATTATTTATTTCAGCTTTCATCACATTCCCAGTGATGGGAATGGGGCCTGTCATGCCAAACGTTTCGGGTAGCCTTCGACAAGCTTCCCACAATAAGTTGGGTAACTTTTGGCCCATTCCTCCTGACAGAGCTGGTATAACTGAGTCAGGTTTGTAGGCCTCCTTGCTCGCACACACTTTTTCAGTTCTGCCCACACATTTTCAATAGGATTGAGGTCATGGCTTAGTGATGGCCACTCCAATACCTTGACTTTGTACTTAAGCCATTTTGCCACAACTTTGGAAGTATGCTTGGGGTCATTGTCCATTTGGAAGACCCATTTGCGAGCAAGCTTTAACTTCCTGACTGATGTCTTGAGATGTTGCTTCAATATATCCACTTAATTGTCCTCCCTCATGATGCCATCTATTTTGTGAAGTGCACCAGTCCCTCCTGCAGCAAAGCATCCCCACAACATGATGCCGCCACCCCCGTGCTTCACGGTTGGGATGGTGTTCTTCGGCTTGCAAGCATCCCCCTTTCTCCTCCAAACATAACGATGGTCATTATGGCCAAACAGTTCTATTTTGTTTCATCAGACCAGAGGACATTTCTACAAAAAGTACGATCTTTGTCCCCATGTGCAGTTGCAAACCGCAGTCTGGATTTTTTTATGGTGGTTTTGGAGCAGTGGCTTCTTCCTTGCTGAGCGGCCTTTCAGGTTATGCCGATATAGGACTCGTTTTACTATGGATAAACATAATTTTGTACCTGTTTTCCTCCAGCATCTTCACATGCTGTTCACATCCCAGATTCTGTTGTTCTGGGATTGATTTGCACTTTTCGACAGAACGCGACTCCTTCCTGAGCGGTATGACGGCTGCGTGGTCCCATGGTGTTTATACTTGAGTACTATTGTTTGTACAGATGAATGTTGTACCTTCAGGCATTTGGAAATTGCTCCTCCCAAGGATGAACCAGACTTGTGGAGGTCCACAATTTTTTTCTGAGGTCTTGGGTGATTTCTTTTGATTTTACCATAATGTCAAGCAAAGAGACACTGCGATTGAAGGTATGCCTTGAAATACATCCACAGGTATACCTCTAATTAACTCAAATGGTGTCAATTAGCCTATCAGAAGCTTCTAAAGCCATGACATAATTTTCTAGAATTTTCTAGAAGGCACAGTCAACTTAGTGTATGTAAACTTCTGACCCACTGGAATTGTGATACAGTGAATTCTAAGTGAAATAATATGTCTGTAAACAGTTGTTGGAAAAATGACTTGTGTCATGCACAAAGTAGATGTCCTAACCGACTTGCCAAAACTATAGTTTGTTAACAAGAAATTTGTGGAGTGGTTGAAAAACTAGTTTTAATGACTCCAACATAAGTGGATGTAAACTAGTTTTAATGACTCCAACATAAGTGGATGTAAACTAGTTTTAATGACTCCAACCTAAGTGTATGTAAACTAGTTTTAATGACTCCAACCTAAGTGTATGTAAACTAGTTTTAATGACTCCAACATAAGTGTATGTAAACTAGTTTTAATGACTCCAACCTAAGTGTATGTAAACTAGTTTTAATGACTCCAACCTAAGTGTATGTAAACTAGTTTTAATGACTCCAACCTAAGTGTATGTAAACTAGTTTTAATGACTCCAACCTAAGTGTATGTAAACTACTTTTAATGACTCCAACCTAAGTGTATGTAAACTAGTTTTAATGACTCCAACCTAAGTGTATGTAAACTAGTTTTAATGACTCCAACCTAAGTGTATGTAAACTAGTTTTAATGACTCCAACCTAAGTGTATGTAAACTAGTTTTAATGACTCCAACATAAGTGTATGTAAACTAGTTTTAATGACTCCAACATAAGTGTTTGTAAACTTACGACTTCAACTGTATGCATTGTCTGTCAATATACCTGGTAATATAATGGTTAATAAACAGTATTTGGCATGACAGGCCCCATAAAACTATATTTTGTATTTTTTGAATATCTGTTTTATTTGTCCTGGTTTGGAATGTTTTTACTCTCAATATTAAAAATGTTAATAAAAAAAACTAAAAACGAAAATGGATGTTCTGAGTCCATGTCAATGCTTAAATCACATCAGAAGACAATTTGTTGGGTCTAAAAAATATCGAATTTAGAATTTTGAGTGTAATTCCCCTTTAATTGCGCATCTAGCAAGAGAGGAACGTGTCGGTCTAGCGATGTTTCTGCTGTTAGGCCTACTGCTGCAACACATGTCATGGCAGAGTTAGCAAATCAATTGCCATCCAAATTATACAAATAATGATGATTTATTTCTGTCAGGTAAGCCTACTTTGCAGTGCACATTTAGCTGAGTAGGATTTTGTAGCCTTTCTATCGACAAACAAGACACTGGTTATCATTAGCATCACTAACTGGCTACATAAGGCCTGATGCACGCATCAAGCACAGACAGACGGGCAATATTGCTGTAAATTGATAGGCAGATATTGTGTTACGTGTCTAACCAAGAGTGGGACAATGTCAACGCGGCTTCGATTGGATAGTAGCTGGGAGTTTTGTGTTAATGACAGTTTGTAATTGTTCCCGAGTGGCGCAGAGGTCTAAGGTACTGCATCTCAGTGCAAGAGGTGTCACTACAGACCCTGATTCGATCCCAGGCTGTATCACAACCGTCCGTGATTGGGAGTCACATTGGGCGGTGCACAATTGTCCCAACGCCGTCCGGGTTAGGGTTTGCCGGGGGTAGGCTGTCATTGTAAATAAGAATTTGTTCTTTAACTGACTTGCCTAGGTAAAGAACATGTTAAATAATTACAGAACACATGAAAAAACAAATGTACTTTGACATTGGTGAGCTGCTCGTCGGTGGGCTGGTAGCTGGCGATCTACCTGTCGGAGACGCCCTGCTCTAACTATATCTTCCATTAAACCTCATGATAGTTAGTATACAGTACATAGCAGTTAAAGACATGCATTGTGTATAAGTGCATATGACATAGGGACCAAAATAGGTAGTCCCTTTCCATGTCTTTAAGATTCTCTACTATGTACAGTGTTTTCATGAGGTGAAGTGAAATATTTAGTATGAGCCTTCTCTCGCTCTGCCCATAGTCCCCCCCAAAACCTCTCTGATTCTCATCCATTCTCATGCAAAGCAGACAGGCGTCCTGCAGCCTCTCTCACCCTCTGCGTCTCCTTGTGCATCTCCTTATCGGTGGCTTTCAGTTTGAGTTTCAGCTCAGTGATGTTCAGCTCCAGCTGAGTGTTTCTCTTGTGGACCTGGTCCAGCTCGCCCTCCATCTAACAAAGAGAGCATCCATTGGCCAGTCAGTCAATCTCAATGAGTGCTACAATACATACACTGAGTATACAAAACATGATTTAGGAACACCTCTTTCCATGGCATAGACTGACCAGGTGAAAACTATGGTCCCTTATTGACGTCACTTGTTAAATCCACTTCCAGTCAGTGTAGATGAAGGAGAGGAGACAGGTTAAATAATATATTTTTAGACTTGAGACAGCCTTAGGGTAGTGGGTTTTTAATGAGTGTAGGGTTAGTTCAACAGTTTCCTGTGTGTATTAAGATGGTCCACTACCCAAAGGACATCAGGGCCAACTTGATAACTGTGGGAAACATTGGAGTCAACATGAGCCAGCATCCCTGTGGAACACTTTCGACACCTTGTAGAGTCTATGGCCTGACGAATTGAGACTTTTCTGAGGACAAAAGGGGAGGGGGGTGCAACTCCATATTAGGAAAGTGTTCCTAATGTTTTATGTGTGACACTGAGTGAAGAACTGAAGTGGTCAATGCTCTCCCTCTCCCTCCATCTACTCTGGCTCTCCCTCCATCTACTCTGGCTCTCCCTCTCCCTCCATCTACTCTGGCTCTCCCTCCCTCCATCTACTCTGGCTCCCTCTCCCTCCATCTACTCTGGCTCTCCCTCCCTCCATCTACTCTGGCTCTCCCTCCATCTACTCTGGCTCTCTCTCCCTCCATCTACTCTGGCTCTCCCTCCCTCCATCTACTCTGGCTCTCTCTCCCTCCATCTACTCTGGCTCTCCCTCCCTCCATCTACTCTGGCTCTCCCTCCCTCCATCTACTCTCCCTCTCCCTCCATCTACTCCGGCTCTCTCTCCCTCCATCTACTCTGGCTCTCCCTCCCTCCATCTACTCTGGCTCTCCCTCTCCCTCCATCTACTCTGGCTCTCCCTCCCTCCATCTACTCTGGCTCTCCCTCCCTCCATCTACTCTCCCTCTCCCTCCATCTACTGCGGCTCTCTCTCCCTCCATCTACTCTGGCTCTCTATCCCTCCATCTACTCTGGCTCTCCCTCCCTCCATCTACTCTCTCCCTCCCTCCATCTACTCTGGCTCTCCCTCTCCCTCCATCTACTCTGGCTCTCCCTCCCTCCATCTACTCTGGCTCTCCCTCTCCCTCCATCTACTCTGGCTCTCCCTCCATCTACTCTGGCTCTCCCTCCATCTACTCTGGCTCTCCCTCTCCCTCCATCTACTCTGGCTCTCCCTCCCTCCATCTACTCTGGCTCTCCCTCCCTCCATCTACTCTCCCTCTCCCTCCATCTACTCCGGCTCTCTCTCCCTCCATCTACTCTGGCTCTCCCTCCCTCCATCTACTCTGGCTCTCCCTCCCTCCATCTACTCTGGCTCTCCCTCTCCCTCCATCTACTCTGGCTCTCCCTCTCCCTCCATCTACTCTGGCTCTCCCTCTCCCTCCATCTACTCCGGCTCTCTCTCCCAACATCTACTCTGGCTCTCCCTCCCTCCATCTACTCTGGTTCTCCCTCTCCCTCCATCTACTCTGGCTCTCCCTCCCTCCATCTACTCTGGCTCTCCCTCTCCCTCCATCTACTCTCCCTCTCCCTCCATCTACTCTGGCTCTCCCTCCCTCCATCTACTCTGGCTCACCCTCCCTCCATCTACTCTCCCTCTCCCTCCATCTACTCCGGCTCTCTCTCCCTCCATCTACTCTGGCTCTCCCTCCCTCCATCTACTCTGGCTCTCCCTCCCTCCATCTACTCTCCCTCTCCCTCCATCTACTCCGGCTCTCTCTCCCTCCATCTACTCTGGCTCTCCCTCCCTCCATCTACTCTGGCTCTCCCTCTCCCTCCATCTACTCCGGCTCTCTCTCCCAACATCTACTCTGGCTCTCCCTCCCTCCATCTACTCTGGCTCTCCCTCTCCCTCCATCTACTCTGGCTCTCCCTCTCCCTCCATCTACTCCGGCTCTCTCTCCCAACATCTACTCTGGCTCTCCCTCCCTCCATCTACTCTGGCTCTCCCTCCCTCCATCTACTCTGGCTCTCCCTCTCCCTCCATCTACTCTGGCTCTCCCTCCATCTACTCTGGCTCTCCCTCCATCTACTCTGGCTCTCCCTCTCCCTCCATCTACTCCGGCTCTCTCTCCCAACATCTACTCTGGCTCTCCCTCCCTCCATCTACTCTGGCTCTCCCTCTCCCTCCATCTACTCTGGCTCTCCCTCTCCCTCCATCTACTCTGGCTCTCCCTCCCTCCATCTACTCTGGCTCTCCCTCCCTCCATCTACTCTGGCTCTCCCTCTCCCTCCATCTACTCTGGCTCCCTCTCCCTCCATCTACTCTGGCTCTCCCTCTCCCTCCATCTACTCTGGCTCTCCCTCACTCCATCTACTCTGGCTCTCCCTCTCCCTCCATCTACTCTGGCTCTCCCTCTCCCTCCATCTACTCTGGCTCTCCCTCCCTCCATCTACTCTGGCTCTCCCTCTCCCTCCATCTACTCTGGCTCTCCCTCCCTCCATCTACTCTGGCTCTCCCTCCCTCCATCTACTCTGGCTCTCCCTCTCCCTCCATCTACTCTGGCTCTCCCTCACTCCATCTACTCTGGCTCTCCCTCTCCCTCCATCTACTCTGGCTCTCCCTCCCTCCATCTACTCTGGCTCTCCCTCCCTCCATCTACTCTGGTTCTCCCTCCCTCCATCTACTCTGGCTCTCCCTCCCTCCATCTACTCTGGTTCTCCCTCCCTCCATCTACTCTGGCTCTCCCTCACTCCATCTACTCTGGCTCTCCCTCTCCCTCCATCTACTCTGGCTCTCCCTCCCCCTCCATCTACTCTGGCTCTCCCTCCCTCCATCTACTCTGGCTCTCCCTCCATCTACTCTGGCTCTCCCTCTCCCTCCATCTACTCTGGCTCTCCCTCTCCCTCCCTCCATCTACTCTGGCTCTCCCTCTCCCTCCATCTACTCTGGCTCTCCCTCTCCCTCCCTCCATCTACTCTGGCTCTCCCTCTCCCTCCCTCCATCTACTCTGGCTCTCCCTCTCCCTCCATCTACTCTGGCTCTCCCTCCCTCCATCTACTCTGGCTCTCCCTCCCTCCATCTACTCTGGCTCTCCCTCCCTCCATCTACTCTGGCTCTCCCTCCCTCCATCTACACTGGCTCTCCCTCCATCTACTCTGGCTCTCCCTCCCTCCATCTACTCTGGCTCTCCCTCTCCCTCCATCTACTCTGGCTCTCCCTCTCCCTCCATCTACTCTGGCTCTCCCTCTCCCTCCATCTACTCTGGCTCTCCCTCCCTCCATCTACTCTGGCTCTCCCTCTCCCTCCATCTACTCTGGCTCTCCCTCCCTCCATCTACTCTGGCTCTCCCTCTCCCTCCATCTACTCTGGCTCTCCCTCTCCCTCCATCTACTCTGGCTCTCCCTCTCCCTCCATCTACTCTGGCTCTCCCTCTCCCTCCATCTACTCTGGCTCTCCCTCCCTCCATCTACTCTGGCTCTCCCTCCATCTACTCTGGCTCTCCCTCTCCCTCCATCTACTCTGGCTCTCCCTCTCCCTCCATCTATTCTGGCTCTCCCTCCATCTACTCTGGCTCTCCCTCTCCCTCCATCTACTCTGGCTCTCCCTCTCACTCCATCTATTCTGGCTCTCCCTCCATCTACTCTGGTTCTCCCTCTCCCTCCATCTACTCTGGCTCTCCCTCCATCTACTCTGGCTCTCCCTCCCTCCATCTACTCTGGCTCTCCCTCTCCCTCCATCTACTCTGGCTCTCCCTCCCTCCATCTACTCTGGCTCTCCCTCTCACTCCATCTACTCTGGCTCTCCCTCCCTCCATCTACTCTGGCTCTCCCTCTCCCTCCATCTACTCTGGCTCTCCCTCTCCCTCCATCTACTCTGGCTCTCCCTCCCTCCATCTACTCTGGCTCTCCCTCCCTCCATCTACTCTGGCTCTCCCTCCATCTACTCTGGCTCTCCCTCCCTCCATCTACTCTCCCTCTCCCTCCATCTACTCTGGCTCTCCCTCACTCCATCTACTCTGGCTCTCCCTCTCCCTCCATCTACTCTGGCTCTCCCTCCCTCCATCTACTCTGGCTCTCCCTCTCCCTCCATCTACTCTGGCTCTCCCTCTCCCTCCATCTACTCTGGCTCTCCCTCTCCCTCCATCTACTCTGGCTCTCCCTCCCTCCATCTACTCTGGCTCTCCCTCTCCCTCCATCTACTCTGGCTCTCCCTCCCTCCATCTACTCTGGCTCTCCCTCCATCTACTCTGGCTCTCCCTCTCCCTCCATCTACTCTGGCTCTCCCTCTCCCTCCATCTAGTCTGGCTCTCCCTCTCCCTCCATCTACTCTGGCTCTCCCTCTCCCTCCATCTACTCTGGCTCTCCCTCCATCTACTCTGGCTCTCCCTCCCTCCATCTACTCTGGCTCTCCCTCTCCCTCCATCTACTCTGGCTCTCCCTCTCCCTCCATCTACTCTGGCTCTCCCTCCCTCCATCTACTCTGGCTCTCCCTCTCCCTCCATCTACTCTGGCTCTCCCTCTCCCTCCATCTACTCTGGCTCTCCCTCCCTCCATCTACTCTGGCTCTCCCTCTCCCTCCATCTACTCTGGCTCTCCCTCTCACTCCATCTATTCTGGCTCTCCCTCCATCTACTCTGGCTCTCCCTCTCCCTCCATCTACTCTGGCTCTCCCTCTCCCTCCATCTACTCTGGCTCTCCCTCTCCCTCCATCTACTCTGGCTCTCCCTCTCACTCCATCTATTCTGGCTCTCCCTCCATCTACTCTGGCTCTCCCTCTCCCTCCATCTACTCTGGCTCTCCCTCTCACTCCATCTATTCTGGCTCTCCCTCCATCTACTCTGACTCTCCCTCTCCCTCCATCTACTCTGGTTCTCCCTCTCCCTCCATCTACTCTGGCTCTCCCTCTCCCTCCATCTACTCTGGCTCTCCCTCCCTCCATCTACTCTGGCTCTCCCTCTCCCTCCATCTACTCTGGCTCTCTCTCCCTCCATCTACTCTGGCTCTCCCTCTCCCTCCATCTACTCTGGCTCTCCCTCCCTCCATCTACTCTGGCTCTCCCTCCCTCCATCTACTCTGGCTCTCCCTCTCCCTCCATCTACTCTGGCTCTCTCTCCCTCCATCTACTCTGGCTCTCCCTCTCCCTCCATCTACTCTGGCTCTCTCTCCCTCCATCTACTCTGGCTCTCCCTCCCTCCATCTACTCTGGCTCTCCCTCTCCCTCCATCTACTCTGGCTCTCCCTCCCTCCATCTACTCTGGCTCTCCCTCTCCCTCCATCTACTCTGGTTCTCCCTCTCCCTCCATCTACTCTGGTTCTCCCTCTCCCTCCATCTACTCTGGCTCTCCCTCCCTCCATCTACTCTGGCTCTCCCTCTCCCTCCATCTACTCTGGTTCTCCCTCTCCCTCCATCTACTCTGGTTCTCCCTCTCCCTCCATCTACTCTGGCTCTCCCTCCCTCCATCTACTCTGGCTCTCCCTCCCTCCATCTACTCTGGCTCTCCCTCCCTCCATCTACCAACGGAGAAGGTAACACTATACTTAAAGCCTACAGGTATGCTGCAATGAAGAGAGCACCAGGTACTCAACCTCAACGAGCTCACAGTGTAGGCTATTGCAGTTTGCTGCAGCATCATATTCATGTCCACCTACATCTTACATGCATCCTCATGTGTTGACTGGAGGGCTACAGAGAGGGGTCAATGGAGGGCAGAGAGAGGGGTCAATGGAGGGCAGAGAGAGTGGTCAATGGAGGGCAGAGAGAGGGGTCAATGGAGGGCAGAGAGAGGGGTCAATGGAGGGCAGAGAGAGGGGTCAATGGAGGGCAGAGAGAGGGGTCAATGGAGGGCAGAGAGAGGGGTCAATAGAGGGCAGAGAGAGGGGTCAATGGAGGGCAGAGAGAGGGGTCAATGGAAGGCAGAGAGAGGGGTCAATGGAGGGCAAAGAGAAGGGGTCAATGGAGGGCTAGAGAGAGGGGTCAATGCAGGGCTAGAGAGAGGGGTCAATACAGGGCTAGAGAGGGGTCAATACAGAGCGAAAGGGGGGTCAATACAGGGCAGAGAGAGGGTCAATACAGGGCTAGAGAGGGGTCAATGCAGGGCTAGAGAGAGGAGTCAATACAGGGCTAGAGAGGGGTCAATACAGGGTAAGAGAGGGGTCAATACAGGGCTAGAGAGAGGGGTCAATACAGGGCTAGAGAGGGGTCAATGCAGGGCTAGAGAGAGGAGTCAATACAGGGCTAGAGAGGGGTCAATACAGGGTAAGAGAGGGGTCAATACAGGGCTAGAGAGAGGGGTCAATACAGGGCTAGAGAGAGGGGTCAATACAGGGCTAGAGAGAGGGGTCAATGCAGGGCTAGAGAGAGGAGTCAATACAGGGCTAGAGAGGGGTCAATACAGGGTAAGAGAGGGGTCAATACAGGGCTAGAGAGAGGGGTCAATACAGGGCTAGAGAGAGGGGTCAATACAGGGCTAGAGAGAGGGGTCAATACATGGCGAGAGAGAGGGGTCAATACAGGGCTAGAGAGGGGTCAATACAGGGTAAGAGAGAGGGGTCAATACACGGCGAGAGAGAGGGGTCAATACAGGGTAAGAGAGGGGTCAATGCAGGGCTAGAGAGCGGGGTCAATACAGGGCTAGAGAGAGGGGTCAATACAGGGCTAGAGAGAGGGGTCAATACAGGGCTAGAGAGAGGGGTCAATACAGGGCGAGAGAGAGGGATCAATACAGGGCTAGAGAGAGGGGTCAATACAGGGTAAGAGAGGGGTCAATACAGGGTAAGAGAGGGGTCAATACAGGGTAAGAGAGGGGTCAATACAGGGTAAGAGAGGGGTCAATACAGGCGATTCTGAGTGCTTTCGTGTGTAAATGCAACATGGCAAATGTACTGTATGTCATGGCATTGTGATCAGTTATATGAAACTGTGGATTTTTTTGTGGGCTTTTTTTCCCCATGTTAGATGTGCAATGAGTGAGAAAATGTAGCGGTCAATGCTGATGATTCAGGTGGGTAAAAACATGATGACATGAATGTCAGTAGTAGCATTTTGATCAGCAATAAGAAGGTATGTATTTCAGATTTTTCTGCTGCTCACCTGTATGATCATATAATATTATACACCCTTTAGCAGACGCTTTTATCCAAAAAGACTGAGTCATGCCTGCATACGTTTTACGTACTGCTGGTCCTGGGAAATGAAGCCCCTATCTTGCCATTGCATGAGCCATGCTCTTCCAGCTGAGATACAGAGGCGAGAGAGAGGGGTCACTGAGACCATCTAAAAACAGATCTAGCTGTCTCTGACCTCTTGAATCTGCTCCTTCATCTCCTTGATGTCGTTCTCTCTGGGCTCGATCTGTTTCTTCAGTTCTTTGATCTTGTAGTCCAGGACAAACTTGAACTTCTCCAGCTCCTGGTTCTTCTTCTTCAAGTCGTAGATTCTCTTCTCCTGCAAAAAAGGAGGAGAGGAGTTTTGTTACCTCTTTTATAACCCCAAAACATGTCTCTGTTGAACTAATAGCTACTGTGATCCGTTTGTGACCTGTGGTAGATCTGACATTTTGGTCCAAAATGAGTTCTTCACATAGAGTTGCTCTTCAGGCTGTTCTTCACATGTGAGACATGTCAGATAAAAACAAAGACTGTTTACGATGAAACACGTCAAATCAGAAAGATCCACCATCTTTTCACCTTTTAACTTGGTGCTAGAAGGTCCTATCTGCAATCCAATCACACAACACTGGGTTGTCAATCAAAACAACTGTATGTAAGAAAATATACTAATTGAGTCAGAAAAGAGGAAGACGTCACAAAACAGTTCCCAATACCCATTATCTCAGAACTATACAGTCTGCAAGATAGAACCATATAGTCCCCAGGTTCTGGTCCTCTTTTTAAATGACTTAAGATTTTTTTATCACAACTTTTTCAGAAGGCTGGCCATAACATAATGTAAGCTCTTTAAGGTAAAACAACAAATAAATATGAGTTCCTTAGATCATGTTTTAGGCCCTTTGGAGAAGAATTGCTGTTTTTGTCTTGTTCTTTATCAATAGGAAAACCTCCATGGAAGGAGTATTTCACTAAAATTACAAACTTACCACATTTTATTGATAACTAGCAAGTAGTTTACTGACTTTGGTTGTCAGAGACTTGAAAAATATATCAGTTTAGTCATCCAGAGCTAAGCTTTAGCAATGTTGCTAGTTATCCATTAGATATACACTGAGTTTATCAAACATTAGGAACACATTCCCAATATTGAGTTGATCATAGCTTTCACCTGGTCAGCCTATGTCACGGAAAGAGCAGGTGTCCTTAATGTTTTGTCCCCTCAGTGTAGTGTATTTGTCATTTTAAGGAACTATTGCTTTAACAAATGTGTGATGAACATGAATTAATATTTTGGATGATGTGTTTAGAAAGAAAGGTATTTATCTTTATTTATTCATTAAATGTCTGTATTTTTCTATTGAAAGTGAAATAATTGTAACATTCTGTGCTAGATAGGACCTTATGGCTGAACCCAGATAGGACCTTTTGGCTGAACCCAGATAGGACCTTATGGCTGAACGCAGATAGGACCTTATGGCTGAACCCAGAGAGGACCTTTTGGCTGAACCCAGATAAGACCGTATGACTGAACCCAGATAGAACCTTATGGCTGAACCCAGATTGACACTTCAGAGCCATAAGGTTCTATCTGCGATTACACCCCCCCTACTCTGCACTTTAGGTACCTTTAAGGACCTTACTGGGTTATGAAAGAATGATGTACTACATATTCAGTTGTATCTAGGAAAGATGTTCCAGAAGAAGAAGCTAACATAATCAGTGTCTCGTCTCCCTACCAATAACTAGTGCTAGAAGGTGGATCCAATACATATGAGGTCAATAGCCCCCTTATACAGAACGTGTCCTACAGTAGGTCATGTTGCTGTTAAAGAACACAAAACAACATTTCTTGTTACATTTATTTTTCTCAGTCTCAGTCCCTTTTCTCTTGTTTGATGCCTAATGAACAGGACCCTGTCCATCCCCACTTTGACTTAGATGGTCTCGTCTCTCTCCTGGATCTCCTTCTTCAGGCCCACAATGTGCGTCTCCAACCCTCCCCTAGCCTAGGTTCCTCCAGGACCTGTACCCACCCCATCCCCCTTCAGCCACCCACCACACACCTTATCCTGGATGGTCTCGTCTCTCTCCTGGATCTCCTTCTTCAGGCCCACAATGTGCGTCTCCAACCCTCCCCTAGCCTAGGTTCCTCCAGGACCTGTACCCACCCCATCCCCCTGCAGCCACCCACCACCCACCTTATCCTGGATGGTCTCGTCTCTCTCCTGGATCTCCTTCTTCAGGCCCACAATGTGCGTCTCCAACCCTCCCCTAGCCTAGGTTCCTCCAGTACCTGTACCCACCCCATCCCCCTGCAGCCACCCACCACACACCTTATCCTGGATGGTCTCGTCCCTCTCCTGGATCTCCTTCTTCAGGCCCACAATGTGCGTCTCCAACCCTCCCCTAGCCTAGGTTCCTCCAGTACCTGTACCCACCCCATCCCCCTGCAGCCACCCACCACACACCTTATCCTGGATGGTCTCGTCCCTCTCTTGGATCTCTTTCTTCAGGCCCAGGATGTCCTTCTCCAGGGACTTGATGACCCCTCGTAGCTTCTGCTGCTCCACCCTCAGCTTCTCAATCTCCACGTTGCGGTCGTCTATATCCTTCTGCAGGCTGCTGAACTGTCACGGGAGAAGACGGAGAGGAGAGAAGACAAAGAGGGGAGACGACAGAGAGGGGAGAAGACAGAGAGGGGAGAAGACAGAGAGGGGAGAAGACAGCGAGGGGAGAAGACAAAGAGGGGAGAAGACAGAGAGGGGAGAAGACAGAGAGGGGAGAAGACAGAGAGGGGAGAAGACAGAGAGGGGAGAAGACAAAGAGGGGAGAAGACAGAGTGGGGAGAAGACAGAGAGGGGAGAAGACAGAGAGTGGAGAAGACAGAGGGGAGAAGACAGAGGGGAGAAGACAGAGGGGAGAAGACAGAGACAGAAGAAGACAGAGAGGGGAGAAGATAGAGAGGTGGACCGGAGAGAGAAGACATGTTTAAAAGGTATGAATGAGAAGTGGAGATTAAATAGATTATAGAATAAATATTTCATAGATATAATATATTGTAGCAGCCTATACTGTATGTGGAAGCTATAGCATTCTGTATGTGGAAGCTATAGCATACTGTATGTGGAAGCTATAGCATACTGTATGTGGAAACTATAGCATACTGTATGTGGAAGCTATAACATACTGTATGTGGAAGCTATAACATACTGTATGTGGAAGCTATAGCATACTGTATGTGGAAACTATAACATACTGTATGTGGAAGCTATAACATACTGTATGTGGAAGCTATAACATACTGTATGTGGAAGCTATAGCATACTGTATGTGGAAACTATAGCATACTGTATGTGGAAACTATAACATACTGTATGTGGAAGCTATAACATACTGTATGTGGAAGCTATAACATACTGTATGTGGAAGCTATAGCATACTGTATGTGGAAGCTATAGCATACTGTATGTGGAAGCTATAGCATACTGTATGTGGAAACTATAACATACTGTATGTGGAAACTATAACATACTGTATGTGGAAGCTATAACATACTGTATGTGGAAGCTATAACATACTGTATGTGGAAGCTATAGCATACTGTATGTGGAAACTATAACATACTGTATGTGGAAGCTATAACATACTGTATGTGGAAGCTATAACATACTGTATGTGGAAGCTATAGCATACTGTATGTGGAAACTATAACATACTGTATGTGGAAGCTATAACATACTGTATGTGGAAGCTATAACATACTGTATGTGGAAGCTATAGCATACTGTATGTGGAAGCTATAGCATTCTGTATGTGGAAGCTATAGCATACTGTATGTGGAAACTATAACATACTGTATGTGGAAGCTATAACATACTGTATGTGGAAGCTATAACATACTGTATGTGGAAGCTATAGCATACTGTATGTGGAAACTATAGCATTCTGTATGTGGAAACTATAACATACTGTATGTGGAAGCTATAACATACTGTATGTGGAAGCTATAGCATACTGTATGTGGAAGCTATAGCATTCTGTATGTGGAAGCTATAGCATACTGTATGTGGAAACTATAGCATTCTGTATGTGGAAGCTATAGCATACTGTATGTGGAAGCTATAGCATTCTGTATGTGGAAGCTATAGCATTCTGTATGTGGAAGCTATAGCATACTGTATGTGGAAGCTATAGCATTCTGTATGTGGAAGCTATAGCATACTGTATGTGGAAACTATAGCATACTGTATGTGGAAGCTATAACATACTGTATGTGGAAGCTATAGCATACTGTATGTGGAAACTATAGCATACTGTATGTGGAAACTATAACATACTGTATGTGGAAGCTATAACATACTGTATGTGGAAGCTATAACATACTGTATGTGGAAGCTATAGCATACTGTATGTGGAAGCTATAGCATACTGTATGTGGAAGCTATAACATACTGTATGTGGAAGCTATAACATACTGTATGTGGAAGCTATAGCATACTGTATGTGGAAGCTATAGCATACTGTATGTGGAAGCTATAACATACTGTATGTGGAAGCTATAACATACTGTATGTGGAAGCTATAGCATACTGTATGTGGAAGCTATAACATACTGTATGTGGAAGCTATAACATACTGTATGTGGAAGCTATAGCATACTGTATGTGGAAGCTATAACATACTGTATGTGGAAGCTATAGCATATTGTATGTGGAAGCTATAACATACTGTATGTGGAAGCTATAACATACTGTATGTGGAAGCTATAGCATACTGTATGTGGAAGCTATAGCATACTGTATGTGGAAGCTATAGCATACTGTATGTGGAAGCTATAACATACTGTATGTGGAAGCTATAGCATACTGTATGTGGAAGCTATAGCATACTGTATGTGGAAGCTATAACATACTGTATGTGGAAGCTATAGCATATTGTATGTGGAAGCTATAACATACTGTATGTGGAAGCTATAGCATACTGTATGTGGAAGCTATAGCATACTGTATGTGGAAGCTATAACATACTGTATGTGGAAGCTATAACATACTGTATGTGGAAGCTATAGCATATTGTATGTGGAAGCTATAGCATATTGTATGTGGAAACTATAGCATACTGTATGTGGAAGAGAAAAAAGCATTGTATCATGGAATAATGAATGTAGTTATTAACCCATTGTTTCAAAGACATTTGAGGAACTGGATATGAATAAGTCATTGTGTTCTGGTTTTTACATGATGAGTAGATTAGGGTTATTATACGAGTGGGGAACGTAAGAGTGAAGATAACTGTTTATTTTGTATTCACCTTTTTCCTCATGACGCCCGTCTCTCCCTTCAGGCGCAGGTTGATCTCTTTCTCTACCCGTAGCTTCCTCTCGTACTTGATGCGGATGTCCTGGATCTCCCGGTCTCCGTCCTCCTCCATCTGCTTCTTGGACTCCTCAAACTCCCTCATCTGCTGCCTGGACTCGTCCTGACACTGAGAGAGACACAGACACAGACACACACACACACACACACACACACACAGACACAGACACAGACACACACACACACACACACACACACACACACAATCAGAACTTTTCCGCCTGCTCATTAAGAAATGCAAGAAGCCACGAGCAAGAGCTGTTTGGCAGGTGTGATTTGACTTTGGTGTGTTATATTCGCTACAGCCTACAGTTGTGTGTTCCTTTTAACCCACTGTAGTTGAAATATCCAAACAACCACAGCATCAACCGCGTGACGCAGCATGACAACGTGAATGTGATAGAGCAAGAATTCCAAGCCAGAAGTTTCCTCTTTTCTAGAGTAGTATCTTTGATGACAGTTTGTGATGGCCCAGCATGAGCATCTTCTCCTGGAGCTTGGCCTCGTACAAGAGGGTGAGCTCCTCCAGGGTACATCCTAGCCCCATCCGCCCCCCCCCCCAGACCCCCAGTCCCTACCCTGTACCCTTCCCTCACCTGGCCCAGCATGAGCATCTTCTCCTGGAGCTTGGCTTCGTAGAAGAGGGTGAGCTCCTCCAGGGCGCGACCCTTGCTGTCCTCCATGGCCTGCAGCTGCCGCTCATAGCCCTCCTGCATGAGCTGCGACTTAAGCTGCAGCTCCTGGTACTTCTCGTACTCCAGCATCAGCTTCTGGTTACTGGTCGACTCTGGGGAATGACGAAGATGATGACATGGCGGCAGGTGTTAAGAGCGTTGGGCCAGTAATCGAAAGGTTGCTAGATTGAATCCCCCGAGCTGCCATGGTAAACATCTGTCGTTCTGCCCCCTGAGTACAAGGCAGTTAACCCACTGTTCCTAGGCTGTCGTTGTGCCCCCTGAACAGGCAGTTAACCCACTGTTCCTAGGCTGTCGTTGTAAATAAGAACTTTTTCTTAACTGACTTGCCAAGTTAAATAAAAAAAATATATAAAAAATGTTCCTCCAACAGATGCCTTTACCTTAAACAGTTTACACCGTACGGTGTGGCCCATGCAGGAATCAAACCCATGACTCGTGAAGGGTGTGTGTGTATGAGTGTGCAAATGTGGCAGTAAAAGGGTTATTGAATACAAAACTTGATCTGAATGTTCTGTTGTAAAGTATTAAGAGGTTACATTCAGCTAAGGTCATAAGGTTTCAGAATATTTCATTGATTCTTAAGAAATTGCATTCACGTGTGGTTAAGTAGATTTAAAAAAATATGTATTTCTCTCTTACCGAAATCCTGCTGCTCTCTGGAGTGTTTCTCCACGACCTCCCTCGTGACCTCCAGGTGGGACATTTCCTGCTTCTCTTTCTCCGTTTTCAGGACCTGCAACACAACAGATCAGCCCTGGGTTCAATTTCCTTCATCAATTAACATTTGCTTTAGCCTGCCTTGTCATTTACAAAACACTTTTTCTATTGGTTCTGTTGAAACAGGGAAGCTCAGTCAAGCCCAGATAACAGTATTCGGAATGATTTCAAATAGTATTTGAAGCCAGGTCCGCAACTGAATAATGTATATAAACATATAGGCTGTGAATATGCATGTCTATATCAGCACAACAGACGGACCACGACCCTGAATGAAGGGTTCTCTCAAAGGAACATGTACTGAGTGTTGACATACAAACATCTGCACATTTGTCCCATACCAGGTGCTGCATTAGAGTAAACAGTAATGATTGTTTGTGAGAAGTAAGCAATAGTTGAGTGATTCTGCTTTTAGCAGGCTACTTGAAGAACAAATATCTGCTTTACTATAGGAGATGTAGTCGGCACAAAGCGCTCGTCTAGCTTCTTCACTCATTGGAAAAAAGATATCTGCTTTCCTATAAGAAAATCATAAATTGGCATTAATACGTGTCACATATAAGTTTACAAACATTGTAAAAAATATATATATACAGTGCCTTGCGAAAGTATTCGGCCCCCTTGAACTTTGCGACCTTTTGCCACATTTCAGGCTTCAAACATAAAGATAGAAAACTGTATTTTTTTGTGAAGAATCAACAACAAGTGGGACACAATCATGAAGTGGAACGACATTTATTGGATATTTCAAACTTTTTTAACAAATCAAAAACTGAAAAATTGGGCGTGATTGTGTCCCACTTGTTGTTGATTCTTCACAAAAAAATACAGTTTTATATCTTTATGTTTGAAGCCTGAAATGTGGCAAAAGGTCGCAAAGTTCAAGGGGGCCGAATACTTTCGCAAGGCACTGTATATATATACGTATATCATTAGTAAAGCTGCATACAAACATGGTCTCTTTCTTGTTTTCTTGAGTAAGGTAGCTCCAAAATACAGGTGTTTCAGGCTAGCTCAGTGCTTTCTGTAATGTTGGGGCAAGCCAGCAGAAAATACGAAGCGTTGCACTGTGATTGGATTGGCTCAGTGTTCTGTCACTCATGGGGACACTACGTCACCGCCAAGTCTAAGGGTAGACTTAAAAAAATCTAGCCTCTTGGGTGCTGCCATAGAGTTACATTATAAGTGCCAATCCAAGAAGGCTCAAGGTGTTTGGCCAAAGATACAATTACATCAAATCATGTTATATGTACAGTAGTTTTGATTAGACTGGTCATGTCAACATCATACTTTCAAAATCTTAGCAAGTAGTCATCATCATGAATCAAGTTGACAATCTACTGGCAAATCTTTTTTAATTATTGTCTTTGAAAATAAATAATGAAGAGAAATTATAGATGAAACGTATCGGTGCTCATTGGCCATTGGACATAAACATTAAACAACAAGTTGGAAATCGGAAATTCAACAATGAGTGGTTTGGTAGGAATCAATGGCTAACTGCAAGCATTGCAAAAAAATCATTAGCCTGCTATTCAGTGGAGTGGCTGTGTGGTCCCAAGTCACAGATTAAGGGTCTCTTTTCCTAGGGTCTCTTTTCCTGCGCCCAAAACTGTAAACTCGGAACTTCAAAATCTGTCTTTAGTGGGTTCAAGAAAACTGGGAACTCAGGTAAAAACGAGCTACGACTGGGAAAATATGTTTTTAACTTTCATCCGACTCGGAATTGTAAATCGGGAACTAAGGCATCTTTCAAGAGCTATGACCTGAAGATCACTGACATCATCATGATTCAACCTTTTTTTTATTTTTCGGAGTTCCCGGTTGTCTTGAATGCACCATAAATCCAGAGAATGCCAGACTTTGATGACAAAATTTGCCCACGAAGGACCACCGCGTCACCTTCCTGTTCAAGTGAGCAGAGCACATCAACATGAGTCCAAAAATGTCCTGTATGCTGCTGCATAAATGATGTAATATGCCAGGGAGATATGTATACTGTAGCTAAGAAAGTAATACTAAGTGGGATGTTGTGTAGTAAGATGTTAGTAGCCCATGTACCTCACCCTAATAATTTGGTATATTTATCCCTCTTAATTTCACCTACTGTTCTGACTTGGTGGTGCACGTGTAGCCTATAACTTGTTTTAGAGAAATGTAGTCATCGAATTATGTAAGAGCTTTTATTGTTTGCTTATATACCCACTTTATTTATCCTACGGTTCTGACTTGGTGTACAGGGAGAACACTGTAAGAACGGCCCATGTTCTGAATTCTGTTGCTGTACATTTCAAAAGTGCTGAACAAATAGTTATATTGACTACGTCCATTCTAGCTCGCTCATTAACGTCTTAATCGAAATTACGGATTGCCTCTTATCCGCTTGTCGTCCCCTTATGCCATAGTTTGTACATCTCAATTGTCAGGAGAAACCACATTTGTTGAAGAAAGTCAGCCATATCAGCGATGTTTTGTTAAAGGCAGTAAATGAGGCTGAATGAACTGTTTCACTGCCAGACAAGGCTCCGGTGATAGCCAGGTGTAGCAGTGGTATAGTGCAATTCATGTATTGTTTAGTGTTATGTTGTGTAGTGGCTTTGTAGTGGCTTTGCTGGCATGCATCCCACATCTATTTTTTTCCCCACCAAGGGGCATGCTAAAATACATGATAAAATCACCACTGGTTGTACCTGGTTTTTGGTCTTGAGGGACTCGATCTCTTGGACAAACTTCTCTGAGAGGTCCTTGATTTTCTCGTTGTAGTTCATGTCCTTCAGACGCAGCTGGTACTCATTTTCCATCTTCAGCTCCTCCACACGGGTCTTCAGCTCCATCATGATCTGGTTCTGTTACAATAGAATAAAGTACAATAGAGTAGAATAGAACAGAGTAGAATAGAACAGAACAGTAGAATAGAAGAGAGTAGAATAGAACAGTAGAATAGAACAGTAGAATAGAATAGAACAGTAGAATAGAACAGTAGAATAGAACAGTAGAATAGAAGAGAGTAGAATAGAACAGTAGAATAGAAGAGAGTAGAATAGAACAGTAGAATAGAAGAGAGTAGAATAGAACAGTAGAATAGAACAGAACAGTAGAATAGAAGAGAGTACCGGTAGAATAGAAGAGAGTAGAATAGAAGAGAGTAGAATAGAACAGTAGAATAGAAGAGAGTAGAATAGAAGAGTAGAATAGAATAGAACAGAAGAATAGAACAGTAGAATAGAAGAGAGTAGAATAGAACAGTAGAATAGAAGAGAGTAGAATAGAACAGAAGAATAGAACAGTAGAATAGAACAGTAGAATAGAACAGAACAGTAGAATAGAACAGAACAGTAGAATAGAAGAGAGTAGAATAGAACAGTAGAATAGAAGAGAGTAGAATAGAACAGTAGAATAGAAGAGAGTAGAATAGAACAGTAGAATAGAACAGAAGAATAGAACAGAAGAATAGAACAGTAGAATAGAACAGTAGAATAGAAGAGAGTAGAATAGAACAGTAGAATAGAACAGAACAGTAGAATAGAAGAGAGTACCGGTAGAATAGAAGAGAGTAGAATAGAAGAGAGTAGAATAGAACAGTAGAATAGAAGAGAGTAGAATAGAAGAGTAGAATAGAATAGAACAGAAGAATAGAACAGTAGAATAGAAGAGAGTAGAATAGAACAGTAGAATAGAAGAGAGTAGAATAGAACAGAAGAATAGAACAGTAGAATAGAACAGTAGAATAGAACAGAACAGTAGAATAGAACAGAACAGTAGAATAGAAGAGAGTAGAATAGAACAGTAGAATAGAAGAGAGTAGAATAGAACAGTAGAATAGAAGAGAGTAGAATAGAACAGTAGAATAGAACAGAACAGTAGAATAGAAGAGAGTACCGGTAGAATAGAAGAGAGTAGAATAGAAGAGAGTAGAATAGAACAGTAGAATAGAAGAGAGTAGAATAGAAGAGTAGAATAGAATAGAACAGAAGAATAGAACAGTAGAATAGAAGAGAGTAGAATAGAACAGTAGAATAGAAGAGAGTAGAATAGAACAGAAGAATAGAACAGAAGAATAGAACAGTAGAATAGAACAGTAGAATAGAAGAGAGTAGAATAGAACAGTAGAATAGAAGAGAGTATAATTTTTGGGGGGACAGAGAGGAAGGCAATGCATGATCAAGAACAACAACCTAGACTACGATCCAGTTAACCATTTACATGCACCTACTAGAGGCATGGTACTCAAAGCATTAGTAGCAATGGGCAAACCAGAAGTAAATCAAAAGATATGCAAGTCTCTCATGTTTTAACTGTATTTTCTCTCTCCCGTATGTCGCCCTCTTTTTCTCCGTAGTCCGTCATGGCCAGTACCTTCTCCTCCAGGTCTGACTTGGTGATGAGGATCTCCTCAGCGTAGGTGATGTCCTTGTCTCTCTTCAGGCCGCGGCCCTCCTTGTCTATGATCTTCCAGATGAGCAGGCAGCAGTCCTCAGACACCGTCAGCAGGTACTGGTCGTCAAACGTGATCACCATCTGAGTGGGGACAGGGTAATAATAAGAACGCCTTTTATTTCAGTGTTCTAGGTGGTACCTCCTTCTTTCATTCCATTATGAAACACTTTCTCCTTACTGAACAAGACCAACGTGATCCTTATTTATATTTGTTCATTCAGTAGACTTTATTGTACAATGTACAAGTAACTACCAAAATAAAGGAAACACCAACATAGTGTCTTAAGGTGTTGGGCCACCAGGAGCCGTCAGAACAGCTTCAATCCACCCTGGCATAGATTCTACAAGTGTCTGGAACTCTATTGGATGGATGCGACACCATTGTTCCACAAGAAATTCCATCATTTGGTGTTTTATTGATGGTGGTGGAAAACGCTGTCTCAGACGCTGCTCCAGAATCTCCCGTAAGTGTTTAATTGGGTGACTGAGACACACCCTTTAAACCCCCTATGCTCCTTTGACACCCCTCTTTCAAAGTCAATGAGATCTCTTCTCCTAGCCATGGCATTCAATATAATGGGCATCTGGACATTTTTATACATGACCCTAAGCATGATGGGATGTACGCTGCTTAATTAACTCAGGAACTACACCTGTGTGGAAGCACCTGCTTTCAATATAGTATGTATCCCTCATTTACTGAAGTGCTTCCATTATTTTTGGCAGTTACCTGTACATGCTGGGGTAAATCCACTGGAGAAATGGGAGCAGAAATGAGAGAGGGCTAAACGACCGCTCAAAAAAACTTGATTTGATTTGCTTTCACTTGAAATGGCAGAAAAGTCCTAGCCTGGCCCGAGATATCATAGATCAAGCATCAATTGATCTGCAAGATTCGGACATTCCTAGATCTGTTGGTGCTGTATGGTCAAATTTTACTGTAGTCGTTATTTTCATGGCAATGATCAAAAGAGTTGGCATGACAACACAAACAGATCTTTCAGTTAAGCCACAATTGAATGTTCTGGGATTGGGAGAAACATCACACACCCACCTTGGTGACAGCCCCTGAGTGGGCCTGGTACTCGATCCAGTCTTTCTGTGTGGATAGAGGGTACTTGATGGCCCTGACAGTCCCGATGGAGGTCCCTGCGAAGAGCACCCGTCCCGACCGGGACATAGCGATGGTGGTGTAAGCCACGTCGTCCGCTGCCACCTCCCTAAGGATCTGAGAACAGTTTGTCACATTGGTAGAAAGCACAAGCCCGGTCCCAGATCAGTTTGTGCTGTTTCGCCAACTCTTATGGTCATAGTTGGCAAGGCAGCACAAACAGATCTGGGATCAAGCTAGTACACCATGTCATTCACACTAGGGGCTTCTTCTCCTCACAGTGGCGAGGCAGAGGGAGAGGAGGGAGAAGGGGCTTCTTCTCCTCACAGTGGCGAAGCAGAGGGAGAGGAGGGAGAAGGAGCTTCCTCTCCTCATAGTGGCGAGGCAGAGGGAGAGGAGGGAGAAGGGGCTTCTTCTCCTCACAGTGGCGAGGCAGAAGTGGGAGAAATATGAAACTGGGCCAACATTCTGCACATTTTCTCATCGATGAAATCATAGAAATGGATCTCTGTGGATGAGACATTCAATCTAAATGCAGTTTTCTACTCCCAAAACTACAACTTGTTACAAACACAATTACCTAAACTAAGTTTTGTAGACTTGTTATCTTGGGAACCATCCTTAGCTGAGGGTATAACCTCCATCCCACCTGACAGTCTTGGATCTCCTTAAGGGTACAGTCTGTCCCCACGGCGAAGATAGTCTTGGCATCGGGCGAGATGGTGACGCCAGTGTAGCTGCAGGACTTCAGAACGCTCTCCGACTCGCGCTTGCTGTTCAGCGTGTTCCACTCGTACACGGCCCCGTCCATCCCGCACGACACCAGGCGACTGTCGTCGGTGCTCCACACGATGGCACGCACCTGACAAACATCATTTATACACAATAACAAGTCAGACAGCAGGGAGATGTAGTAGTGACAGTCAGCTGGGTTTCATACATAGTCTCTGAGGGAAATTATGTTTGATGAGTATAGGACCATAGATTTTCCTGTTCAGGGAAAACACACCTTTCCATTGTGGCCCTTCAGATTTAAGAGGTTGTCAAATGTAGTGGAGGAGTAGATGTGGATGAGGTTTCCGTTGACAGCAGCGAACATGTGTCCCCCATGACTGAAAACACACTAGGAATGGAGAAACACAGACAAGCAACAAGACCTGGCTTATTATTCCATTGACCGCAATACAATATTCATTAATTTAGTTCAACTGACAGTATCTATAGTGAAGTTTATTTTAACATGGAGTACCTGTAACCCACACATACAGTACCACACACCCCACCCCACCCCACCCCAACACCAACCCTTCCCCCACCTCTCTGCAGCCTCTGACAGTGAACTCCTTGAAGGTCCTAACATCGTCGATGAGCAGGTTCATGAGGCGCAGCTTGTCGGAGAAGCCCACCAGGATGAAGAGACCAGAGGGGTGCAGGGCCACGCTGAAGGCCTCTTCCTGGAACTCCTTATGCAGCTCCAGCACACTGACACAGACAGGAGGAGAAGACTCTCATGTAGAACACAGCGTTAGTAGAAACCTGTTGTTGATGGGCTATGCTCCAGGAGGAGTAAATTAGTACTTTTTTATATAAATCTATTTGGTGTTAATCATGCTTTGGAGCCAATAGGAGATTTGCACTAAAGTTTGAATTGAGCGTAGGTTTCCCAAGAAGGGTGACCACATTTAAAATACTCAAATAAGGGACAACCAGAGTGTAGCCTACAGTAACAGTCAACATTTCGGACACACCTAGTCATTCAAGGGTTTTTCTTTGTTTTTACTATTTTCTACATTGTAGAATAATAGTGAAGATATCAAAACTATGAAATCACACATACATTCATGTAGTAACCAAAAAAGTGTTAAACAAATCAAAATATATTTTAGATTTTAGATTCTTCAAAGTAGCCACCCTTTTCCTTGATGACAGCTTTGCATACTCTTGGCATTCTCTTAACCAGCTTCATGAGGTAGTCACCTGAAATCCATTTAAATTAACAGGTGTGCCTTGTTAAAGGTTAATTTGTGGAATTTCTTTCCTTCTCAATGCGTTTCAGCCAATCAGTTGTGTTGTGACAAGGTAAGGGTGGTATACAGAAGATAGCCCTAGTTGGTAAAAGACCAAGTCCATATTATGGCAAGAACAGCTCAAATAAGCAAAGAGAAACGACAGTCCATCATTAGTTTAAGACCTGGAGGTCAGTCAATACGGAACATGTGCAGTCTCAAAAACCATCAAGCGGCATGATGAAACTGGCTCTCATGAGGACCACCACAGGAAAGGAAGACCCAGAGTTACCTCTGCTGCAGAGGATAAATTCATAAGTGTTACCAGTCTCAGAAATTGCAGCCCAAATAAATGCTTCACCGAGTTCAAGTAACAGAGACATCCCAACATCAACTGTTCAGAGGAGACTGTGTGAAACAGGCCTTTGTGGTCGAATTGCTAAAAAATAAAACACTACTTAAGGACAACAACAATAAGAAGAGACTTGCTTGGGCCAAGAAACACAAGCAATGGACATTAGACCGGTGGAAATCTGTCCTTTGGTCTGATGAGTCCAAACTAGAAATTTTACGGTTCCAACCACCATGTCTTTCTTTCTTTTTTGTAGAGTAGGTGAACGGATGATCTCCACATGTGTGGTTCCACCGTGAAGCATGTAGGAGGTGTGATTGTGCTTTACTGTTGACAATGTCAGTGATTTATTTAAAATTCAAGGCATACTTAACCAGCACGTCTACCTAAACATTCTGCAGCGATACGCCATCCCATCCGGTTTGCACTTAGTGGGACTATCATTTGTTTTTCAACAGGACAATGACCCAACATACCTCCAGGCTGTGTAAGAGCTATTTGACGAAGGAGAGTGAAAGAGTGCTGCATCAGATGATCTGGCCTCCACAATCACCCAACCTCAACCCAATTGAGATGGTTTGGGATGAGTTGGACCACAGAGTGAAGGAAAAGCAGCCAACAAGTGCTCAGCATATGTGGGAACTCCTTCAAGACTGTTGGAAAAGCATTCCAGGTGAAGCTGGTTGAGAGAATGCCAAGAGTGTACAAAGCTGTCATCAAGGCAAAGGGTGGCTATTTGAAGAATCTCAAATATATTTTGATTTGTTGAACATTTTTTTGGTTACTACATGATTCCATACAGTATGTGTTATTCCATAGTTTTGATTTCTTCACTATTTTTCTACAATGTAGAAAATAGTATGAATAAAGAAAAACCTTTGAATGAGTAGGAGTGTCCAAACTTTTCACTGGTACTGTATATATTTTTTGGTAAATTATTGGTGTTTTAATTTGTTGATAAAATGCGGGACATGACTGTTTGGTTGCGGGACGCAGAACAATGGGCCAAAACACGGGACTGTCACGCAAAATCTGGGACATATGGTCACCCTATTCTCAGGTTTTGTCCTACAGTATGAATAGAATGGAATGAAAACCGCTGAAATATATAATCTAGGGACAAGAGACGTACACTGATGGATAACACAGTTGGGGTCGATTCCATTTCAATTCAGTCAATTCAGGAAGTGAACTGAAAATTCCCATTAAAATTTTTCCCATTGAAAAGCAAAGAGATAATCTCTTACTTGGTCTCAAAGTTCCAGATGCGTACGGAGTGGTCCAGGGAGCATGTGGCGATAAGGGGCTTGCGGATGCAGATGGACAGACCTGTGATGATGTTGGAGTGAAACGAGTGGGACAGGAACTCAAAGTGGGCTTGCTCCCCCTGGTGGACAACACAGAGAAATTGAGCTTAGTGCAAGAGGCACACAAGCCTTTCAACGTCCCAATTCTCTGCTCTTCTGCTCAAAGTGTGCACTTGTTAACTTACTTTCATGCACCAATCCAATTATTTGAAATTGAAAGCAGAGGAGTGTACAAGTGCCCATTACGGGTGAAAGGATTGTCTAAAGGGAGACCAATATGGTCAATATACCTCACCTACACATATCCACACTCAATCTCAGGCTCTCAACTATATTCCTCTGGATTGGAAGGAAGGAAGGAAGGAATGACAGTAGGTAGGATAGAATAACAAAATAAAGAAAAGGAGCATTTGGACCTAACCTGGACCTAATATAACCTGGACCTAACCTAACCTGGACCTAATCTAACCTGGACCTAACCTAACCTGGACCTAATCTAACCTGGACCTAATCTAACCTGGACCTAACCTAACCTGGACCTAACCTGGACCTAATCTAACCTGGACCTAACATAACCTGGACCTAACATAACCTGGACCTAACCTAACCTGGACCTAACCTGGACCTAATCTAACCTGGACCTAACATAACCTAACATAACCTGGACCTAACCTAACCTGGACCTAACCTAACCTGGACCTAACCTGGACCTAATCTAACCAGGACCTAACCTAGCCTGGACCTAACCTAACCTGAACCTAACCTGGTCCTAACCTAACCTGGACCTAACCTAACCTGGACCTAACCTAACCTGGACCTAACCTAGCCTGGACCTAACCTAGCCTGGACCTAACCTGGACCTAATCTAACCTGGACCTAATCTAACCTGGACCTAATCTAACCTGGACCTGACCTAACCTGGACCTAATCTAACCTGGACCTAACCTAACCTGGACCTAACCTGGACCTAATCTAACCTGGACCTAACCTAACCTGGCCCTAACCTAACCTGGACCTAACCTAACCTGGCCCTAACCTAACCTGGACCTAACCTAACCTGGCCTTAACCTGGACCTAACCTAACCCTAACCTAGCCTGGACCTAACCTGGACCTAACCTGGACCTAATCTAACCTGGACCTAACCTAACCTGGACCTAACCTAACCTGGCCCTAACCTAACCTGGACCTAACCTAACCTGGACCTAACCTAGCCTGGACCTAACCTGGACCTAACCTGGACCTAATCTAACCTGGACCTAATCTAACCTGGACCTAATCTAACCTGGACCTGACCTAACCTGGACCTAACCTGGACCTAATCTAACCTGGACCTAATCTAACCAGGACCTAACCTAGCCTGGACCTAACCTAACCTGAACCTAACCTGGTCCTAATCTAACCTGGACCTAACCTAACCTAACCTGGACCTAACCTAACCTGGCCCTAACCTAACCTGGCCCTAACCTAACCTGGACCTAACCTAACCTGGACCTAACCTAGCCTGGACCTAACCTAACCTGAACCTAACCTGGTCATAACCTAACCTGGACCTAACCTAACCTGGACCTAACCTAACCTGGACCTAACCTAGCCTGGACCTAACCTAGCCTGGACCTAACCTGGACCTAATCTAACCTGGACCTGACCTAACCTGGACCTAATCTAACCTGGACCTAACCTAACCTGGACCTAACCTGGACCTAATCTAACCTGGACCTAACCTAACCTGGACCTAACCTAACCTGGCCCTAACCTAACCTAACCTGGCCTTAACCTGGACCTAACCTAACCCTAACCTAGCCTGGACCTAACCTGGACCTAACCTGGACCTAATCTAACCTGGACCTAACCTAACCTGGACCTAACCTAACCTGGCCCTAACCTAACCTGGACCTAACCTAACCTGGACCTAACCTAGCCTGGACCTAACCTGGACCTAACCTGGACCTAATCTAACCTGGACCTAATCTAACCTGGACCTAATCTAACCTGGACCTAACCTGGACCTGACCTAACCTGGACCTAACCTGGACCTAATCTAACCTGGACCTAATCTAACCTGGACCTAATCTAACCTGGACCTAACCTAACCTAACCTAACCTGGACCTAACCTAACCTGGACCTAACCTGGACCTAATCCTGTTGACTGCGAGCCCAGCATGATTTAGCATAGAATGCCATAGCAGCTGTTCACCTTGCACACATCCATATGGTCTATATTATATACCAGGGGTTCTCAAAGTGGGGTCTCAACATAAAACAATAAAAAATAGGTATGTTTGAGGGGAGGAGCTTTAGGAGGTTGGGCTCATTATAATAGCTGGAATGGAATAAATGGAACGGAGTTTCCATATGTTTGATACTGTTGCATTAATTTCCTTCCAGCCATTACTATGAACCTGTCCTCCTATAGCTCCTCCCACCAGCCTCCTTTCCCTCAAACTTGTATCTCAAACAGACCATTTAAAAAATGCTTGCTAGGATTTCAAAATATTTTTTTATGGCCGGTATACCCAAACACCATTCTGTTGTTGAAGTACACCCACACCATTCTGTTGTTGAAGTACACCCACACCATTCTGTTGTTGAAGTACACCCACAACATTCTGTTGTTGAAGTACACCCACACCATTCTGTTGTTGAAGTACACCCACACCATTCTGTTGTTGAAGTACACCCACAACATTCTGTTGTTGAAGTACACCCACAACATTCTGTTGTTGAAGTACACCCACACCATTCTGTTGTTGAAGTACACCCACACCATTCTGTTGTTGAAGTACACCCACAACATTCTGTTGTTGAAGTACACCCACACCATTCTGTTGTTGAAGTACACCCACACCATTCTGTTGTTGAAGTACACCCACACCATTCTGTTGTTGAAGTATACCCACAACATTCTGTTGTTGAAGTACACCCACACCATTCTGTTGTTGAAGTACACCCACACCATTCTGTTGTTGAAGTACACCCACACCATTATGTTGTTGAAGTACACCCACACCATTCTGTTGTTGAAGTACACCCACACCATTATGTTGTTGAAGTACACCCACACCATTATGTTGTTGAAGTACACCCACAACATTCCAACACAGAAAAGTAGCTTTTTAAAATACTCATTTACCATTTTTTTAAAGAAAACTTTCACTCATATTGTCATTAATTATAGGTCATATTTCACAGAAATCTGTAAACACTGGACAGTTACTTAAATACTTTTAAAAAATGTAAAACATAAATGCACTGTAATTTAAGCTTTAAAACTGCAGAGTTCTCTCTCTTCCCCATGACAACAAAATGTGCAGAATTACAGGAAATTATTCTGAAAACTGCTAAATGTTCTCTCTGATCCCAAGAGGAGGTCCTTTAAAATGTTCCTTCCCAGAGACGTGGTTCTTCCGGCGATGCACTGCCAAAGTCATAGTAAAACTCCTTGTATGCTATTTTGACCTCACTCGAGTTATGATTATGAATTGGGTTCCTGATTAATTTTCTAAAACAAAAGGGGTCTCCAGCTCCCCTGTACTATACATTTAGGCCTATATTTTCACTATTTCACTGCTCACCTTGCTCATCTCAGCAGAGGACAGGGTGATGCTGTAGAGCTGACCACGGTCTGTACTGGTGACCAGGGTCTCCTCTGACGGGCTGATACACAGTGTGACCATCTCCTGCTGCTCCGCATGGCTCGGCTCGTTGCTGCACGGGTCTGCCGGGATCTGACACATACACACACACACACACACACACACACACACACACACACACACTTCAAATGAATGAGACCACCACCTCCTGTTCTGTTCATTATGAAGTCAAGTTATCATGTTCTCCAAACATTGACATTACCCTGATCTCCCTAGTCTTTCTGTAGTTGTCCTTCTCCTCTGTCTTCTCAAACAGACACACGGTCCCTGGGCCGGCAGAGCAGGCAAAGCCCTTAGAGTAGGACGTGATGGCTGTGATTCTGGGCATACGGGATGGGGCTGCCCCCTCTGACTTGACCTCCTCTGGCTTTCTCCTCTCTAGTTGTCTGTGCCGTGAAAGGACAATCATTTGTTATCCATTTGAGAATTAAATCTGTTAATGATTAGGATCAGACAGTCCAATTGTCAAGTGTGGTAGGATTCCCCCTGCAGGAAGCATTCCTACAGACAGGTAGCCTAGCGTTGCGCCAGTAACAGAAAGGTTGCTGGTTCAAATCCCTGATCCGACTAGGTGAAAAAATCTGTCGATGTCCCTTTGAGCAAAGCACTTAACCCTAAGTCGTCTGCTAAATGACAAAAAGTCTAATTGTTCTAAATAGCTGCTAGTGAGCAGCTAGTGCTTTAAAAAAAAATAACTACGTTGTCATTGCATAACACTTTGATAAATCAGAATAGTCAAACGTTATGAATAGAATGGGCTTGGAAGCAATTTGACTAGTAAACTCATGGGTACACTCGCAATGGCTTTCTCTTATTGTGATGCAATAATTTCCATGGTATTTTGGAATGTTCATTCAACTGATGCTGGATTGCCATGGTAATGTAGAATGTTCTATCAAATGATGCTGGATTGCCATGGTAATGTAGAATGTTCTATCAAATGATGCTGGATTGCCATGGTAATGTAGAATGTCAATTCAAATGATGCTAACTGATGTGGCTCATGTATTTTTTGTAATAGATGTGGTAAAGAGGTCAATGGAATGCAGACTGTGGAGGATAGAAGGACGAAAATGTTTGATTGATTGATCGACTGATTGATCCGTCATCCTGTCTGACCTGTCTGCCTCCTGTGTGGCAGGCTTGGTGGTGACGCTCATCTCCCAGCGCAGGTCACCTGACTCGAACACCAGCAGCCTGCCCGTCTCTGTCCCCGCTATGACACGCTCCTCGGACATCCAGGTGTGCGACAGGAAGTTCTGGGACTCCAGCTTAAGGAAGTTGGACTGCTTCAGGGCGCCCTCAGCATAGCGGAAGAGCTTGAAGACCCCATTGCCGCTCACGCAGATCTGGGTGTTGTCCTGCGGGTTAAAGCTGACCTGGGGGTGATGAAGATGAAGACGATGATGATAGGTCTTTTTTATTTATTTATTGTACCTTTATTTAACTAGGCAAGTCAGTTAAGAACAAATTCTTATTTTCAGTGACAGGCCTAGGAACAGTGGGTTAACTGCCTTATTCAGGAGCAGAACGACAGATTTTTTACCTTGTCAGCTCGGGGGATTCAATCTAGCAACCTTTCAGTTACTGGCCCAACGCTCTAACCACTAGGCTGCTATATAGTTGTTCAGTGTGTGTGGTTGAGTACTTTATGCTCTGTGCTTGACTTGGACTGAAATAGGTGCCATCACTGTTTATTTATGTGGAGGAGCTCCACAACACTTGTGAGCTAATATTCTATGAGAGGAACAGGAGCTCCAGCAGTAGTAAATCGGAGATGCCGATACTCCGGTGAGCTCCTTGCCCAAGTCAAGCAAGGTGTGTGTGTCAGTGTGTGTACGCGTCCACAAGATATATACATCCACAACTGTACCTCAAAATGTCACACTTTTCTTTTGTTTTAATTTCACCAGGATAAAATACCATCATGAAGTAGAGGCCCACTTCTCCCCCCTCTTCTCTCCTCTGGTCTGCCTATATCTGTCACACCCACCTGGTTGATGGGGTTGGTGGACCCTGTCGTCTTCACTGAGGCCATGACCTTCTGCTTCTCCCACATCCAGTAGAACAGGGTCCAGTCGGGGGCTCCTGCCTGCCCTATCAGGTACTTGGAGTCGGGGGAGAAGGCCATGGAGACAAATTCCAGCACGGGGACCTCTCCCCCACTGAGCACCTTCCGCTTCCGGCTCTGCTCGTGCTGCAGGTCGTACACGGTGATGGTGCCCTTCTCACCACGCTCTGACACGGCCAGGTAGCGGCGGTTGGCGCTGATGGCCAGGGCCTGCATGCCCTGGCTTTTCTCTGTGCCTATGAGGAAAAATGGAGGCGTAGTGCACTACATAGGGAATAGGATGCCATTTGGGACAAACACCTAATGTTGTACATGAGGTTTTGGTCTTTGTCATTTTCATTTAATGAAGTATACCTTTACTTAACCCCCCTGCTGTGTTCCAGTTCTCTCTCTGAAAAATGTACTTCATTTAATCTGATTGTCATAAGGTTCCATGACTTTGTCCACACTGGACATCTAAACACACAAAATTCATTTGGATGATTTTCATAAAATGTTGGGTGTTTTATTTAACTTTTGTACACCTGTGGTGTTCCCGGTGACCGGTCTTTAGAAATGAATCGGTGAGACTACAATTAGTGTATAAAATGGATTCCCAGACCCCCACATGGATGTGTGTTTGAACACACACACACACACATCACTCCCCTTCTTGGCTTCCATGGCAACCCCCACGGGGACCTTTCCCTAATAGAATCTTTCCCCCACGGGAACCACACCTGTTAGCATTCTCACAAACAATCGCAACATTGTTTCAATAATGTATAGAACTTTTCTCTCGGCTCTGGTATATAAAGCTTTTTTGAGGCCTTGCGTGTTCATTTGCTAAATTGTAATTACTTCGCTACTATGTGTTCATTTGCTAAATTGTAATTACTTCGCTACTATGGCCTATTTATTGCCTTACCTCCTCACGCCATTTGAACACACTGTATATAGACTTTTTTTCTATTGTGTTCCTGACTGTACGTTTGTTTATGTGTAACTCTGTGTTGTTGTTTGTGTCGCACTGCTTTGCTTTATCTTGGCTCAACTGGCCTACCTGGTGAAATAAAAATAAATAAAACGTGAGGCTCTTGATCATGACACTGGTGAGGAGAGAATCCTTGTTAAACTTCGACACAAAGTAGTCTGTGATAAATAACACAAAATGTTTTATCTGAGTATTTGATACAGAATTAATTCACATGAAACGAACACAACAGGAGGGTTAACCAGACAAGTTGATTGAGAACACATCATTTTTCCAATGAACTTAGCTAGCTAACGAAACGCATATGTACACTGCAAGAGAAAATAAGTATAACTAGCTAAAAATGTATACTTTTATCATTTGGGAGCAACTACCTGGAATGAACCTCTGCCATCTCTGGTCAATGTTGTAGCGTACACAGTTGTTTCCGCATGGGAAGATGACCGTCTGCTCATCGAAGTAGCAAATATTATTTATTACTCCTGTCCGCAAACCGAAGATGTAGTGACACTGGGCTACAACCGAAGCCATTGTTCAATCCGGTAACCCGTTATTAAAACTAACTGTTCTAATGTCTGTAAAACAAAGCACACAAATTTAGCTAACCAGTCACGGATTGGAAACATACAGCCAGGCTAAATTAGCTTGCTAACGTTAGCAGTTAGCGTTATAGCTGAACAAGTTCTGTTTGCAATTCAAGCTAACTGTCTAGAAATACAGAGACACCACACTCTCGGGCATTGACACTAACTTGATCCGTAGTTGAAACGTTGCAAAGAAATTAATATTAGTTATCAAGTTTAGATATGTGAATCTGTCTTTCTAAAAAAAAAAAGTTTTTGTGCATCATGTTTTGCAGAGCGGACGTGTTCCTCTAGTGTGTTTGGTTACCAAGGATACGTGAAGCCTGAGCATAGCCATAGCAACCATGGAGAATGACGCGCAACGCTGGACCATTGGATGGCGCCAAATACTGAATCCTTCTCCAGATGCGATTGGCTTTGGCATTTAAATCATATCCAAGTACTACTTATCATTTTAATATCAACATCAAGAGTCATTTTTCATTGCACATTACTGTAACACTGTAAGACAATTTTATGCTCAAAATGAATCCATTGATCTGTGGGGTTTTTTAAACTCCCAACACTCATCTGTGACACAAGACTGTATTAATATTCATGTATGCATAATGTCTGTTGTAAATGAGCTTATCCACCCACTGGCTGTTTGATGTCTGGAAAAAATATAATGAATCAATACATTTTTTTGTGACTTACTTATATTCAATATTCCCCGTGTGAAGGTTGGTGTAATGTAATGCTTGTCTGAATTTGGATCAACATTTAAGAAATACTGAGAGCAATACGATCAGGCTAAAATTATAACGCAATCTTAAAACTATAAGCTATTCCTTATGTACAAATGTGATATTAGCAATGACACGGTGTTCCTGTTTTTGCCATTAAACATTGAATCCATATAGATTTTCTCCTGGTCCAAGGGTCACTGTAATACAAAAGAAATTGGACGTGTTGAGTTTGACTGGTCTGACAGTCACCTGAATCCCATGAAGCACCCAGAGAGGCTTTACAGAGAGAACTTCTTCTTATATGTGCTTTACACTAAAGAAAACGGCATCAAATCACACAGGCCTTTTCCATGAAACCAGTTGTTTAGGAACACGTAATGACAACAGCATAGATGTTTTGTTATATATTTTATTTCATGAACAACCGCAACATGGCTGTGAATATAATACAACTGAACTGACTAATTAACTGGATGAGGAAGAAAACATTGTTCCTGATAAAGACAAGAAATGACAAGGCAAGTCCTTTTTTTTTTTTTTTTTTTTACAAATATGAGATTATATTTGACTATCACAAACTGCTATAAATATGACTGTTAAAAATTATTAATTAAATAATTAAACAAAAATAGCTTTTGTAAAAAGTAAAAAAAAATGTCACCCCCCCCCAGAAATGATAGCAGATTATTGTTGTGTTGTTGTTCTTTTATCCAATGGTTGTTATTGTGTGTACAATGAGAATTGAAACTCCTGCGCATAATGAACTGCAAGGTGTAACAAGGTAGAAATGTCAACGGTGACTTAGCTAAAGTCTTTGGTGCTGTATAATTGCACAACAGAAAGGGTAAATGTGATTTTTCTCAAGTGGATATATGATGTTAGGATGCTAACCACATGACCTTCGCCCTCACACAGTGTTCTGGGAAGAGGAGGCATTTTCCAGTGAGCTGCTCTCTGACCCTTGGTTGCTGTGGGGATGTCCACCTGTAGTAGGAGAAAGGAAAGACAGGGCGACATTGTGAGCCAATCGAGTTGTCTACCTCAGTTAACACCAAGTGTGGTCAGAGAATGCATATATTTAATTTAACTTTTATTTAAAATAGGCAAGTCAGTTTAAGAACACATTCTTATTTACAATGACGGGCTACCCCGTCCAAACCCGGACAACGCTGGGCCAAGCCTGGAATTGAACCAATGTCTGTAGTGATGCCTCTAGCACTGAGATGCAGTGCTTTAGACCGCTACGCCACTCAGGAGCCATCAGAGAATGTAGAGGTAGATGGTATGAACTAAGGTTGTGTTTGACTATATATATATATGCCAATAATATCTGTAAGAAAGTGAGAAATATAATACAATTTCTACCGGTCTCTTAATGTCCCACTGTTCTGACATTATCAGTTGTTACATCCTCTGCAGCATTGAGGCCTCAGTGGCAGAGCAGGTGGTCTCTATGACATTATACATTATCCACTAACACAGTATGATTGCCAGCAACAGCCACAAAACACACGTACTTGTTCCATGTTCTCTGTCCTTAGGTAGAGAAGGCTGTGGTGGCGGATGCGACCTCAGAACCAGCTCCTCCAGGTAACTTCCAGGACGAATGTCACTGCCAGGGGGGTGAGGGGCAAAGAATGGCACTCTGCCACCCTGGGTGCAAACCATACAGATTCACATACAAGCAAACGGGCTTCCATCCATTTTGTCAGGGTTCATTTTCACCAAAATAGCTATACACTGTCATGGCATAGTATGGATCGCAAAACATATATTTTAATCTGTCATGTCATAGGTATAATGTAATGTCCTCAAAGTGTAAAGCCCATTTTGATAGCACATTTACTTCATTATATATATTTTTAATTCTAATGCTTTTTGGTCTTACGTTTATAGGACCTGCCTCAGGAGGGTAGTGCATCGGGCCAGGTGCTGGAAAGTGAGGGAAACCCATTGGACCATTTCCGACCTTGAAAGGCCCTGGTGGTGGCAGCGGCATGTTCACCAGAATGGCTGGGCAAGCTGCGTAGCCATTCGGGTAGCCTGAGAAGAACTTAAAGGGGAACTGCATGGCCACCATTTCTCCAGAGTACATGTCTCTCTGGCCGCCAACCTCCGCTATAACATAGTCGCTGGGGAAATGTGGGCCGCCTTTGTGGATGCGAAGTAAAGAAAGAAAGAAAAAATGTAAATGCGAGTTTGTACATACAGCATTATGTGTAGGCTACATAATCACAAACACTGAAACTCATCCCAACAAGATAATAAAAAGGCGCGAAATTAGAGCTCTGAAATTCAATAGCAACCTAACCATGTTAGCTACCCAGTTAACAAGGTTTATCAACAATATTAAAATATATATCATTTTTAATTTTTTTTATTTATTATGTTTTTCAAGAATGTAACGTTAGCTAGCGCTACAAAAAAAACACATGCATGTTAAATGAATTTATTCAACAAAAGATTGATCCACTTACTTCGACTCATCGCTGAAGACGCATCCTGAATCCCACTCCAAGGCGCCCCGTAACCACCGTCTTCACCGCCATGATCACCACCTCCAGGGGTGGACTTTCTCTGCGGTTCATGAGTGATCCATGGGCCATGGCCATCTTTGGCAGACTTGTCGGGGACCTCCATCTCCGCATAGGTCCTACCGTATGCCTCTTCAACCCGTTGTGGTGGCATCTTGATGACTGTCTCTGTACGTGTTCCGGGGCCAGGAAACATCACTCCAGATGTTTCGGGCAGATGTGCGTTTTCCACCCGGCCGCTCAAAGTGCCATCAACCGGTGTATCACCGGGCCTTGACCAAGTCAAATTAAGTGCTGATTCTTCTTTGTTAGTTTTCTTGATCCGTCTTTGAAATGCCATTATTTTCGTTCTCTCTGCAATCAGAGAACATTTCCAACAATTGCATTTAAGAAATTGACACTGTCCCGAATGTCCCTTGAGTTGAACAATGAATCCATGATTTCTGCATCTGGCACACTTTGGGTTTCGTGGACTTTTTTGCGGTTTGTAAACATTTGACATGATTAATTCTACTTAGCTAGCTAGTTATCCGGCGATCAAGAAGGCCTGCAAGTCAAAGCGAACGTTAAACCCCTCCCCAAAAAATGGCTTAATTTTCCTACTGATTGTGTTGCTAGCTATGCTTGTCACGATCATGAGCTTTCAGTCAAGAGGGGTTTCACTCAGGAACAACACAATTTAATGCGGCGGTGCCACGTGACGTGAAACCTTGTATCTATTTGGGCGTGGGAATAGTTTACAAACGTTGTTCACAGGAGCGTCGTCAATTAATTGTAAAAAAAAAATACAAAATGTAATTTAGAGTTTCAGAATGGGCTCATGCATGCTGGTTTTGCACGCAATGTCTTATCAATGTGGAATTAAATGTAAAACACTATATTTAACACTATACTGTAAATAGCACTACTATTTGTAAGATGTATTAATAATGTATACATGTTTTAATTGTATTTGAAATACCAGCAGAAATGGCTATTTTTCTTCAAATAAATATAAACTATATAAAATGTAAAAAATAAATCTGAGCACACAGAGTATAACATTCTTAAACTAAGGACATGAAAAGTTACACCACACATCCCATTTGTCAACCATAAAATAGACTACTAATTGCCTAATAATGAGGCGTCTTCAACATTAAACGTCAATCTTTATAAAGTGTATGCTTGCTAGTGTCTGGTTGTATGTGTTGCCAAGGTGATGGGGGAGAAGAGGTTGTGATTTATGATGGTGTCACTCAGCTGCCATTAGGCTGTCTATGCTCGGCTGCACAGTGCACCACTGTGTCACGCTACATCAGTCAGTTCAGATGTACACCAGCCTCCTGGCTCTGAGGTTCTGGGCGGAGACAGCGTGAGACAATCCCAAAACCACTGAATAGTATCCAAGTGTGAGTGATTGAAAAGTACAGAACAGTGCTTGTAAGGTAGCAGCGACTGTGGCGCGTACATGCAAAACACTATACTTTATACATTACATGAATAGCCAACCGGGGCTCAAGTCTACATGTGGACTTGATGGTAAGATCAAATCAAATGTATTTATATAGCCCTTCGTACATCAGCTGATATCTCAAAGTGCTGTACAGAAACCCAGCCTAAAACCCCAAACAGCAAGCAATGCAGGTGTAGAAGCACGGTGGCTGGGAAAAACTCCCTAGAAAGGCCAGAACCTAGGAAGAAACCTAGATTATACTGCACTGTGTTGCAATGATGCTGCTGCTATTGAATCATGACAATACAACATGACAGTATAATTACAATACTGCAGTGCATCCAAACTCAAAACAACAGTTGTGTTAAAGGGGAATGATGAGGTTCAGGATACTTACTGTACACGGGGTCCTGTTCCAATAGTATTCTTTCCGTGACATTCGGTAGCTTTCACCAGTTATCCAATGTCAGAACAGTGATATTTTAAAGGAAGGAAGGAAGGATGGATGCATCTCAGAGTATTCTAACAGGGTCCATGGTGTTCTCTGGAAATGACATCATTGACTGGATATAAAGTGACAGATGCAGATCAACCAGTTTTCAACTCAGCCGAGACAGCCCCGCCACCGTCAACTCTCACAGCATTGGTATAGGCTGTTGGAAGAGAGGCATTGGTATAGGCTGTTGGAAGAGAGGCATTGGTATAGGCTGTCGGAAGAGAGGCATTGGTATAGGCTGTCGGAAGAGAGGCATTGGTATAGGCTGTCGGAAGAGAGGCATTGGTATAGGCTGTTGGAAGAGAGGCATTGGTATAGGCTGTTGGAAGAGAGGCATTGGTATAGGCTGTCGGAAGAGAGGCATTGGTATAGGCTGTTGGAAGAGAGGCATTGGTATAGGCTGTCGGAAGAGAGGCATTGGTATAGGCTGTTGGAAGAGAGGCATTGGTATAGGCTGTTGGAAGAGAGCCATTGGTATAGGCTGTCGGAAGAGAGGCATTGGTATAGGCTGTCGGAAGAGAGGCATTGGTATAGGCTGTTGGAAGAGACAGGCATTGGTATAGTTTGTGGGAAGAGACAGGCATTGGTATAGGCTGTCGGAAGAGAGGCATTGGTATAGGCTGTTGGAAAAGAGGCATTGGTATAGGCTGTTGGAAGAGACAGGCATTGGTATAGTTTGTGGGAAGAGACAGGCATTGGTATAGGCTGTCGGAAGAGAGGCATTGGTATAGGCTGTGGAAAGGGACTGGCATTGGTATAAGCTGTGTGAAGAGACAGGCATTGGTATAAGCTGTGGGAAGAGACAGACATTGGTATAGGCTGTGTGAAGAGACAGACATTGGTATAGGCTGTGTGAAGAGACTGGTATTGGTATAGGCTGTGTGAAGAGACAGACATTGGTATAGTTTGTGGGAAGAGACAGACATTGGTATAGGCTGTGTGAAGAGACAGACATTGGTATAGGCTGTGTGAAGAGACTGGTATTGGTATAGGCTGTGTGAAGAGACAGACATTGGTATAGTTTGTGGGAAGAGACAGACATTGGTATAGGCTGTGTGAAGAGACAGACATTGGTATAGGCTGTGTGAAGAGACAGACATTGGTATAGGCTGTGTGAAGAGACTGGTATTGGTATAGGCTGTGGGAAGAGACAGACATTGGTATAGGCTGTGTGAAGAGACTGGTATTGGTATAGGCTGTGTGAAGAGACAGACATTGGTATAGTTTGTGGGAAGAGACAGACATTGGTATAGGCTGTGTGAAGAGACAGACATTGGTATAGGCTGTGGGAAGAGACAGACATTGGTATAGGCTGTGTGAAGAGACAGACATTGGTATAGGCTGTGGGAAGAGACAGACATTGGTATAGGCTGTGTGAAGAGACATACATTGGTATAGGCTGTGTGAAGAGACAGACATTGGTATAGGCTGTGTGAAGAGACAGACATTGGTATAGGCTGTGGGAAGAGACAGACATTGGTATAGGCTGTGTGAAGAGACAGACATTGGTATAGGCTGTGGGAAGAGACTGGTATTGGTATAAGCTGTGGGAAGAGACAGACATTGGTATAGGCTGTGTGAAGAGACAGACATTGGTATAGGCTGTGGGAAGAGACAGACATTGGTATAGTTTGTGGGAAGAGACAGGCATTGGTATAGGCTGTGTGAAGAGACAGGCATTGGTATAGGCTGTGTGAAGAGACAGACATTGGTTTAGGCTGTGTGAAGAGACAGACATTGGTATAAGCTGTGGGAAGAGACAGACATTGGTATAGGCTGTGGGAAGAGACAGACATTGGTATAGTTTGTGGGAAGAGACAGACATTGGTATAGGCTGTGTGAAGAGACAGACATTGGTATAGGCTGTGTGAAGAGACAGACATTGGTATAGGCTGTGTGAAGAGACTGGTATTGGTATAGGCTGTGGGAAGAGACAGACATTGGTATAGGCTGTGTGAAGAGACTGGTATTGGTATAGGCTGTGTGAAGAGACAGACATTGGTATAGTTTGTGGGAAGAGACAGACATTGGTATAGGCTGTGTGAAGAGACAGACATTGGTATAGGCTGTGGGAAGAGACAGACATTGGTATAGGCTGTGTGAAGAGACAGACATTGGTATAGGCTGTGGGAAGAGACAGACATTGGTATAGGCTGTGTGAAGAGACATACATTGGTATAGGCTGTGTGAAGAGACAGACATTGGTATAGGCTGTGTGAAGAGACAGACATTGGTATAGGCTGTGGGAAGAGACAGACATTGGTATAGGCTGTGTGAAGAGACAGACATTGGTATAGGCTGTGGGAAGAGACTGGTATTGGTATAAGCTGTGGGAAGAGACAGACATTGGTATAGGCTGTGTGAAGAGACAGACATTGGTATAGGCTGTGTGAAGAGACAGACATTGGTATAGGCTGTGGGAAGAGACAGACATTGGTATAGTTTGTGGGAAGAGACAGGCATTGGTATAGGCTGTGTGAAGAGACAGGCATTGGTATAGGCTGTGTGAAGAGACAGACATTGGTTTAGGCTGTGTGAAGAGACAGACATTGGTATAAGCTGTGGGAAGAGACAGACATTGGTATAGGCTGTGGGAAGAGACAGACATTGGTATAGTTTGTGGGAAGAGACAGACATTGGTATAGGCTGTGTGAAGAGACAGACATTGGTATAGGCTGTGGGAAGAGACTGGTATTGGAAGAGACAGACATTGGTATAAGCTGTGGGAAGAGACAGGCATTGGTATAGGCTGTGTGAAGAGACAGACATTGGTATAGGCTGTGGGAAGAGACTGGTATTGGAAGAGACAGACATTGGTATAAGCTGTGGGAAGAGACAGGCATTGGTATAGGCTGTGTGAAGAGACAGACATTGGTATAGGCTGTGTGAAGAGACAGACATTGGTATAGTTTGTGGGAAGAGACAGACATTGGTATAGGCTGTGGAAAGGGACTGGCATTGGTATAAGCTGTGGGAAGAGACAGACATTGGTAGAGGCTGTGTGAAGAGACAGACATTGGTATAGGCTGTGTGAAGAGACAGACATTGGTATAGGCTGTGTGAAGAGACTGGTATTGGTAGAGGCTGTGTGAAGAGACAGACATTGGTATAGGCTGTGGGAAGAGACTGGTATTGGAAGAGACTAGTGTTGTTATAGCTCTAGCCTCCCCAGTCATGAAGCTCCCAGAGTGTCTGTATGGCACTAGACAGATGTGTCATTTCAAACAGTGGTGGAATAAGTACTCAATTGTCATACTGAAGTAAAAGTAAAGATATCCTTAATAGAAAATAACTCAAGTAAAAGTGAACGTCTCCCAGTAAAATACTACTTGAGTAAAAGTCTAAAAGTATTTGGGTTTAAATGTACTTAAGTATTAAAGTAAAAATATAAACCCTTTCAAATTTCCTTATAATAAGCAAACCAGACTGTTTTTCTTTTTATTGACGGATAGCCTTTGGCACACTCCATCACTCAGACATAATTTACAAACAAAACTTGTGTGTTTATTGAGTCGTTTAGAACAGAGGCAGCAGGGATGACCAGGGATGTTCTCTGTTTAGAGAGTCCTCCAGATCAGAGACAGTAGGGATGACTAGGGATGTTCTCTGTTTAGAGAGTCCTCCAGATCAGAGGCAGTAGGGATGCCCAGGGATGTTCTCTGTTTAGAGAGTCCTCCAGATCAGAGGCAGCAGGGATGACCAGGGATGTTCTCTGTTTAGTGAGTCCTCCAGATCAGAGACAGTAGGGATGACTAGGGATGTTCTCTGTTTAGAGAGTCCTCCAGATCAGAGGCAGTAGGGATGACCAGGGATGTTCTCTGTTTAGAGAGTCTTCCAGATCAGAGGCAGCAGGGATGACCAGGGATGTTCTCTGTTTAGAGAGTCTTCCAGATCAGAGGCAGCAGGGATGACCAGGGATGTTCTCTGTTTAGAGAGTCCTCCAGATCAGAGGCAGCAGGGATGACTAGGGATGTTCTCTGTTTAGAGAGTCCTCCAGATCAGAGGCAGCAGGGATGACTAGGGATGTTCTCTGTTTAGAGAGTCCTCCAGATCAGAGGCAGCAGGGATGACCAGGGATGTTCTCTGTTTAGAGAGTCCTCCAGAGCAGAGGCAGCACGGATGACCAGGGATGTTCTCTGTTTAGAGAGTCTTCCAGATCAGAGGCAGCAGGGATGACCAGAGATGTTCTCTTTATAAGTGTGTGAATCGGACCATTTTCCTGTCAAAAATGTAACGAGTACTTTTGGGTATCGGGGAAAATGCATGGAGTTAAAAGTATATTATTTTCTTTAGGAATGTAGTGAAGTAAAACTAAACGTTGGCAAAAATATCAAATGTAAAGTACAGATACCCCCAAAAAATGATTTAAGTAGTACTTTAAAGTATTTTTAGTTTAGTACTTTCCACCACTGAAGTCTGAAAGGGTTTTTTAGCAGGTAAGAGGCTGTGCTCATAGGTAGTGGGTTTTAGTGGTATTAACATTACACATTTGACATTTGAGTCTTTAAGCCGATGCTCTTATCCAGAGCGACTTACAGTTAGTTAGTTAGTGCTTTCATCTTAAGATAGCTAGGTGGCACAACCGCATATCACAGGCATAGTAAGTAACTTTTCCTCAAAGTAGCCATCCGCAAAGTCAGAGCTAGAAGGGGGAGGAGTCAAGTGTTGGTTCAGGAAAGTGTTATTATGTATTAATACACACTGCATTATTTTGGTTCATGTCCAGGGATTTGGTTCATGTCCAGGGATTTGGTTCATGTCCAGGGATTTGGTTCATGCCCAGTGATTTGGTTCATGTCCAGGGATATGGTTCAGGTCCAGTGATTTAGTTCATGTCCAGGGATATGGTTCAGGTCCAGTGATTTAGTTCAGGTCCAGGGATATGGTTCAGGTCCAGTGATTTAGTTCAGGTCCAGGGATATGGTTCAGGTCCAGTGATTTAGTTCAGGTCCAGTGATTTGGTTCATGTCCAGTGATTTGGTTCAGGTCCAGTGATTTAGTTCAGGTCCAGGGATATGGTTCAGGTCCAGTGATTTAGTTCAGGTCCAGGGATTTAGTTCAGGTCCAGGGATATGGTTCAGGTCCAGTGATTTAGTTCAGGTCCAGGGATATGGTTCAGGTCCAGTGATTTAGTTCAGGTCCAGTGATTTAGTTCAGGTCCAGGGATATGGTTCAGGTCCAGTGATTTAGTTCAGGTCCAGTGATTTGGTTCATGTCCAGTGATTTGGTTCAGGTCCAGTGATTTAGTTCAGGTCCAGGGATTTAGTTCAGGTCCAGGGATATGGTTCAGGTCCAGTGATTTAGTTCAGGTCCAGGGATATGGTTCAGGTCCAGTGATTTAGTTCAGGTCCAGTGATTTGGTTCATGTCCAGTGATTTGGTTCAGGTCCAGTGATTTAGTTCAGGTCCAGGGATTTAGTTCAGGTCCAGGGATATGGTTCAGGTCCAGTGATTTAGTTCAGGTCCAGGGATATGGTTCATGTCCAGTGATTTAGTTCAGGTCCAGTGATTTAGTTCAGGTCCAGGGATTTGGTTCAGGTCCAGGGATTTGGTTCATGTCCAGGGATTTGGTTCATGTCCAGGGATTTGGTTCATGTCCAGGGATTTGGTTCATGTCCAGGGATTTGGTTCATGTCCAGGGATTTGGTTCATGTCCAGGGATTTGGTTCATGTCCAGGGATTTGGTTCAGGTCCAGGGATTTGGTTCATGTCCAGGGATTTGGTTCATGTCCAGGGATTTGGTTCATGTCCAGGGATTTGGTTCATGTCCAGGGATTTGGTTCATGTCCAGGGATTTGGTTCATGTCCAGGGATATGGTTCATGTCCAGGGATTTGGTTCATGTCCAGGGATTTGGTTCAGGTCCAGTGATTTAGTTCATGTCCAGTGATTTAGTTCAGGTCCAGTGATTTAGTTCAGGTCCAGGGATTTGGTTCAGGTCCAGGGATTTGGTTCAGGTCCAGGGATTTGGTTCATGTCCAGGGATTTGGTTCATGTCCAGGGATTTGGTTCAGGTCCAGTGATTTGGTTCAGGTCTATCCATTTTAGCGATTTGCCTTTGTCACCACAGAAAACCACAGTGATCACATACTGTGTAGCTACAGACATACAGTGCATTCGGAAAGTATTCAGACCCCATGACTTTTTCCACATTTTGTTACGTTACAGACTTTTTTTGAAAATGTATTAAATAGTTTTTTCCCTCATCTATCTACACACAATACCCCATAATGACAAAGCAAAAACAGGTTTTTAGAAATTTTAGCAAATGTATTTAAAATTAAAAACTGAAATATCACATTTACATAAGTATTAAGTACAGGCAGGACATAGGCAAAAGACGTCGTTAGTGAGACAGGCAGAAACTGTCATACACAGGAGGAGTAAATCACAGGAAAAACAGCACTCCGAAAGACGTGTGTCACAAAACAAACAATACCTCACAATGATGGGGTGCAAAGAACTGAACTAAACCGTGTGTGATAATGACCTACAGGTGTGTGAACAGGTGATTAGAATTCAGGTGATTGGGATCTGGAGAGTGAGCTGCGTTCAGGGGATCTGTGTGTTTGAGGGTGTGAGCTGGAAGCAGACGTTACAGATGTACTGTAGTTTGCCTCTTAATCCTCAGTGTGTCAAATGCATTTTCCTTCAGTCCTCATTCACTCTCTGGCAGCAAACTGGCTGAAAACTAAATTCCTTCTGCGTTATCGTCAACAGGTGAGATTCAAATTTGATCCAATTCATTTCTGCCACTTAAAGATTCCATGTGATTTCAGAACATTGTGCTGTGGGCTTACTGGGCTTGGGTCTAGTCTGAAATATGACATGTATATTTTAGTATACATATTAGCATATTTTCACATTGTCGGTGGCGTCCCCATATGCTTATTACATAGGCATTCAAATGATACCTATAGCTGAGAGATGTTTTTGTTGTTCTTTATTTGTACTTTATTTATGAATTTTCAATTATATTTATTTATTTAAGGTTTATTTTGAATTGTACATATTTGCATCTAAAAGCTGAATTGCAGCTTACATAGGCCTATGTAAGTAAATACAACATATATACAGTACATATAGGCTGTAGTGTACAATGTTACGTTTAAGCAGCATTAAGCAGTCTCACAAGAGTAAGGCATAGGACTGTTGTTGTACCTGTCAGTCCGAGTAGGGGGAAGGATCAGTTTGTGACTGGATCAGGTAGTAGGGGGAAAGATCAGTTTGTGACTGGGTCAGGTAGTAGGGGGAAGGATCAGTTTGTGACTGGATCGGGTAGTAGGGGGAAGGATCAGTTTGTGACTGGATCGGGTAGTAGGGGGAAGGATCAGTTTGTGACTGGATCGGGTAGTAGGGGGAAGGATCAGTTTGTGACTGGATCGGGTAGATCTGCCGCTGACACGGCCTCTCGTCTGAGGAAGCCACTTGTTGTAAATCCTGGGAAATTGCAAAATGAGAACAGAGAGACGGGTAGAACAAGTGTAACATCATCTTTGTCTGAGAGTGATTATATCCTTTCACTTATCCTTACATTGAAGATCATGTAACTTTCAAGAGGTGTCTAGTTCAGTTCTTCAGTATTTCTCATCTGGCAAGGGAACAGATGCCTCTTGCCCCCTATCCCTGTGGAGAATGAGACAGCCATAATCAGTGACATTCAGGCCCCCAATTTATGCTGTTGCTCACTGGGGCAAGAGGAGGTTTAAACAGTGGGCTGAAAGTCAGTTATTGTATTTTTCTTTGCACAGCACTCAAGACATAGACAGTAATGCCTGAAAATGTATTTGATCACGTCAGAGCACAACAATGGCCTCCAAAATGTATTTTTCACTCATCAATGCATCCATGATAACAGGCATAACAACATGTTTCACTCTTTGGTTCAACGCTCTGATTGGCTAAGGATATTATTGTCGTGTGTGTGTGTGTGTGTGTGTGTGTGTGTGTTGGAAGGAGGGGGTGGTGGTGGTGGGATTAAGTTCCACTTCAGCTTAAATCTCCATTAAATGACAGATTTTTTTGCTGTCAGCAGTGGTCGTGGCCTAGATTTGGTTTACGGCACCATTTGTTTTGGCGAGGAGATCGTCGTCACTGTAAATACCCATTGTTGTGCCTCCCCCCTCCCCTCACCGCAGAAACCTCACTGTGTTAAGCACAACCAGTTAAACAGTTGTATGGTGGGTAATGAGGGGGAAGTAGTAATGTTGTGCTCCCCCCCCCCCCCCCACCTCACCACAGTGCAGAAACCTCACTGTACTAAGCACAACCAGTTAAACAGTTGTATGGTGGGTAATGAGGGGGAAGTAGTAATGTTGTGCTCCCCCCCCCCCCCCCCCCCCAGGGGGAGCTCCTACTGTAACTTTTCGCGCCGGTGCAAGATAGAGAAAAGCCACAGAGGGACTCTCAGACCCTTTTTTAAAAGATGCACACGTTGAGCATCTGCTGGCAAACAAGTCCAGACGTGTTTTAAACACCTGCAGGTGCAGAATCGTTTGACCTCCTTAACCCCATTTATATTTGCCTCTGCCCAGTTCCCCACTCTGTCTGTCTGTGTGTCTGTCTGTCTGTGTGTCTGTCTGTCTGTCTGTCTGTCTGTCTGTCTGTCTGTCTGTCTGTCTGTCTGTCTGTCTGTCTGTCTGTCTGTCTCTGTCTCTGTCTCTGTCTCTGTCTCTGTCTCTGTCTGATTGTAGAGCCAGCTGAGTAGAAGTGTTCTGGCCAGGTTCCCCTCTCTCCACTGGGATTCTCTGCCTCTAACCCTATTACAGAGGTGCTGACCTGTTGCACCCTCTACAACCACTGTGATTATTATTACTTGACCCTGCTGGTCATCTATGAAGGTTTGAACTTCTTTGCCATGTACTGTTATAATCTCCACCCGGCACAGCCAGAAGAGGACTGGCCACCACTGAGAGGCTGGTTCCTCTCTAGGTTTCTTCCTAGGTTCCTGCCTTTCTAGGGAGTTTTTCCTAGCCACCGTGCTTCTACATCTGCATTGCTTGCTGTTTGGGGTTTTAGGCTGGGTTTCTGTACAGCCCTGTAAAAAGGGATTTACAAATACATTTGATTGATTGATCGTGTATCTCTCTCTTGATCTGTCTGTCTCTGTGTGTGTGTGCGTGTGTGTTTGTGTGTGTGTGTGTCTGTCTGTGTGTGTGTGCGCGTGTGTGTGTGTCTGTGTGTGTCTGTGTCTGTGTCGGTGTCTGTGTGTCGCTCTCTCTTCAATATTTATGTGATACAAACAATTATTTTGCAGAAAAATTTCAATTAGATATTAAATTAATAAAACATGGTTTATTGTGTATTATTGTGGTAGGACAAACCTTCGTTTTGGTCCTTGTTTCCAGGGGACCCTAATTAGTGGGGAACATTCTAAAACGAATACAATTAAATCTGTTCAGGTAAGAGCTTTGTCCTGAAGGTCCACTGTAGAGTTGTTATTTTAAACCTTTGTTATATATTGTTTTCATCTATAGACTCGGATACTGTAATAAGTTATTATATGCGTTGTTGGTCTATGCATCCTCATGCATTCCTGCCTATCCATCACGAGTGAAGAGCAAAAGTTAATTCTTAGTTTTGGGAATTCCCGACAGTGTTTTGACCTTTCTGTAGAACATTGTAAAAAGTATAGACTACAGTAGACTACACACATTCACGTCATCGGCAGTAAAGAATGGGGCGCGTTAATTAAAAAGACAGCTTTATTTTCTTGGCACAATCCCCGCCCATACACGCCGTCGTCACCGATTCAAATTGGCAGTGAGGCTGAGGCAAGGCAAGGGGGGTTTCGGCCGGTAAAGTAGGCTAACACCGTCGCAAGAAGAAGAACGGATTTTCGGACAGGCTTTGTTTGTGTATGAGCTCCATCACCTCCTCCAGAAATGTGGACGGATATAAGGAAACTACTGATCTTTCATTTGTTTGTCCTAAAACACTGCTCAAAAGGTTGGTCCTATTTTCCTTGATCACTAAAATGATGGTAATCGGTTAAAATTATACCCGTAATACGCTAAACAGAGAGAGGGGTCCAGATGCGGTCTCCTCCGGATGATAGCGCTACAGCAATGTGGGACAACCCCTCATTGTTTCTGAAAGCTCAATGAAAATAGCACACACTGTATTTTCGATGTAAAATAAAGGAGAACATTTATGGACAATTTGTTCGTCTACTTAGCATGTGTTCCTCCTTGGATGTGAGGCAGCATCCATATAATTGCAACATGGGATGTGGGGCAGTAGGCTTGCAACATTAATCTTTGTCTCATTGTAACGATGTGGTTTATTAAATTGTAGCCTATAATGATCAATTAGGTCTACAGAATCGGTCCGTTACAATTGTGTCTCCAGTTGCCTTTAACAAAACAGCCTCTAAGTGACGCTCATAAACAGAATCCTCAGTCAATACTTACTGACTGAATGAATATGCTGAATATCAAGTAGGCATTCATTTGCAAATGACAGTTGGAGTGCGTGCCTTTTGAGGATGCATATTAATGTGTGCCCACCCAAACACACACACACATTGCAGGAACAGAGGCAGAAGAGTGTGAGGAAGGCCAGTTTCAGTGCAATAACAGAAGGTGTATACCGACCATATGGAGGTGCGATGACGATGACGACTGCTCAGACAACAGCGACGAGGAAAACTGTGGTAAGTGGAAAAACAAAAATGTCTTTTAAGTTATCTTTTAAAGTTTGTCTCCCGTTTTCAATTGCTTTTAGCCTACAAACACACCTGACGCTGGATAAACAGACCATGACTAGTGTAACAGTGACTCTTTGGCATATTTGGTAGATTATGATGGTTTGCTGTCTTTGCATCACAGAAACGTTTGTCAGATAATGTTAAAAGAGAGTAACTTTTTTATTTGACTGGCAGAATCTCTTGGTAGTTATTTTGAACCGGGTGGCTACTGCCTTGCAAGTAAAGCTTTCCCACTAGTGATTGAAAGACCAAGAGGATAGGAACCAAGAGTATAGGAACCAAGAGTATAGGAACCAGGTGGATAGGCACGAGGAGGATAGGCACGAGGAGGATAGGCACGAGGAGGATAGGCACGAGGAGGATAGGCACGAGGAGGATAGGCACGAGGAGGATAGGCACCAAGAGGATAGAGTTAGGGGAATTGACAGAATTTGTGATGGAGGTGTGAAAGATGATTGGACAGCACATCTTTCCCATTTCTTCCCACCCACACAGTGCAATCGGCTGACAGCTAGTATACAGTATAGAAGCCTATAGATAGAGTTTTGATAGGTAGCCAGAATGCTGCCAGACTCATCTCCAGCCCGTGTCCTAAGTTTTCAGTGGAGAGGCCCAGCCCGTGTCCTATGTTTTCAGTGGAGAGGCCCAGCCCGTGTCCTATGTTTTCAGTGGAGAGGCCCAGCCCGTGTCCTATGTTTTCAGTGGAGAGGCCCAGCCCGTGTCCTATGTTTTCAGTGGAGGACACGGGCTGGGCCTCTATGTTTTCAGTGGAGAGGCCCAGCCCGTGTCCTATGTTTTCAGTGGAGAGGCCCAGCCCGTGTCCTATGTTTTCAGTGGAGAGGCCCAGCCCGTGTCCTATGTTTTCAGTGGAGAGGCCCAGCCCGTGTCCTATGTTTTCAGTGGAGAGGCCCAGCCCGTGTCCTATGTTTTCAGTGGAGAGGCCCAGCCCGTGTCCTATGTTTTCAGTGGAGAGGCCCAGCCCGTGTCCTATGTTTTCAGTGGAGAGGCCCAGCCCGTGTCCTATGTTTTCAGTGGAGAGGCCCAGCCCGTGTCCTATGTTTTCAGTGGAGAGACCCAGCCCGTGTCCTATGTTTTCAGTGGAGAGGCCCAGCCCGTGTCCTATGTTTTCAGTGGAGAGGCCCAGCCCGTGTCCTATGTTTTCAGTGGAGAGGCCCAGCCCGTGTCCTATGTTTTCAGTGGAAAGGCCCAGCCCGTGTCCTATGTTTTCAGGAGCAGCACAAACAAAGACGTTGGTAAACTGGAGCCAGAAGTGAAAACCGTTGATCTTTTGTCTCTTTGGGTTTATTGTGGCTCAAGAGGAATTCCTGCAACTCCCTCTGTACACTCAAACACACACTGCCCCCCCCCCACACACACACACCTCCCCCCGCCTACACCCCCACCCCCACACCCCCCCCACCCTCACACACACCTCCACACACACCCACATACACACTCACACACACACCCCCACACACATACCCACATACACACTCACACACACACCCCCACGCACACCCCCTCGCACACCCCCCCACCCCCCCCCCCCCACAGACACACACCCCCACACACACCTCCACACACACGCCCACACACACACTTTCTCTCTCTCTCTCTCTCTTTCAAATCAAATCAAAGTTAATTTGTCACGTGCACCGAATACAACAGGTGTGGACCTTACAGTGAAATGCTTACTTACAGGCTCTAACCAATAGTGCAAAAAAGGTATTAGGTGAATAATAGGTAAGTAAGGAAATAAAAACAACAGTAAAAAGACACTGAAAACTAACAGTAGCGAGGCTATAAAAGTAGCGAGGCTATATACAGTAGCGAGGCTATGTACAGTAGCGAGGCTACATACAGACACCGGTTAGTCAGGCTGATCGAGGTAGTATGTACATGTAGATATGGTCAAAGTGACTATGCATATATGATGAACAGAGAGTAGCAGTAGCGTAAAGGGGGGTTGGTGGGTGGCGGGACACAATGCAGATAGATCTCTTTCTCTCTCATAATCTAAATTTTTCTCTCTCACACACCCACAACGACTTCGTACAGCATTTAGATGTATTATGGCGATAAAGCCTGAGCCCCTTGGCATCCTAGCCCCTTGACATCCTAGCCCCTTGACATCCTAGCCCCTTGACATCCTAGCCCCTTATCATCCTAGCCTCTTTGGCATCCTAGCCCCTTGGCATCCTAGCCCCTTGGCATCCTAGCCTCCTTGGCATCCTAGCCCCTTGACATCCTAGCCCCTTGGCATCCTAGCCCCTTGGCATCCTAGCCTCCTTGGCATCCTAGCCCCTTGACATCCTAGCCCCTTGGCATCCTAGCCCCTTGACATCCTAGCCTCTTGACATCCTAGCCCCTTGGCATCCTAGCCTCCTTGGCATCCTAGCCCCTTGACATCCTAGCCCCTTGGCATCCTAGCCCCTTGACATCCTAGCCCCTTGACATCCTAGCCTCTTGACATCCTAGCCCCTTGGCATCCTAGCCTCCTTGGCATCCTAGCCCCTTGATATCCTAGCCCCTTGGCATCCTAGCCCCTTAGCATCCTAGCCTCTTTGACATCCTAGCCTCCTTGGCATCCTAGCCTCCTTGGCATCCTAGCCTCCTTGGCATCCTAGCCCCTTGACATCCTAGCCCCTTGGCATCCTAGCCCCTTGACATCCTAGCCCCTTGACATCCTAGCCTCTTGACATCCTAGCCCCTTGGCATCCTAGCCCCTTGACATCCTAGCCTCCTTGGCATCCTAGCCCCTTGATATCCTAGCCCCTTGGCATCCTAGCCCCTTGGCATCCTAGCCTCTTTGACATCCTAGCCTCCTTGGCATCCTAGCCCCTTGGCATCCTAGCCCCTTGGCATCCTAGCCCCTTGGTATCCTAGTCTCCTTGGCATCCTAGTCTCCTTGGCATCCTAGCCCCTTGGCATCCTAGCCCCTTGGCATCCTAGCCCCTTGGCATCCTAGCCCCTTGGCATCCTAGCTCCATGACATCCAAGCCCCTTGGCATCCAAGCCCCTTGGCATCCTAGCCCCTTGGCATCCTAGCCCCCTTGGCATCCTAGCCCCTTGGCATCCTAGCCCCTTGGCATCCTAGCCCCTTGGCATCCTAGCCCCTTGTTATCCTAGCCCCTTGGCATCCTAGCCCCTGACATCCTAGCCTCCTTGGCATCCTAGCCTCTTTGACATCCTAGTCCCTTGACATCCTAGCCCCTTGTCATCCTAGCCCCTTGACATCCTAGCCTCCTTGACATCCTAGCCCCTTGACATACTAGCCTCCTTGACATCCTAGCCTCCTTGACATCCTAGCCTCCTTGACATCCTAGCCTCCTTGACATCCTAGCCTCCTTGACATCCTAGCCTCCTTGACATCCTAGCCCCCTTGGCATCCTAGCCTCCTTGGCATCCTAGCCCCCTTGGCATCCTAGCCTCCTTGACATCCTGGCCCCCTTGTCTCTGACAGTGACACCAGCAGGATGAGTCGTCAGGCCTCACTGTGAAAGCACGTCATTTGGAGCATCGATCTCAGACTCCCTAAAAGATTAATGTGTCACTGTTCCACACCCCAGGATACTGTCTGGGACATTTGTTATGTTGTAGATGTAAGGTATTGGTCTGCTGGACCTGTTTGCTCGTTATTAATGTCCAACAGGGTTAGTGGGTCCAATTACATTTCAATCCAGGAGGTAAACCATATTTTTCTCACAGAGAAGAAATGTGGAGAATTTTATTTTTTGTTTACTTTCTGGATTGACTGAATAAAAAGGTAATTGACTCCAAGCAACCCTGCTGTCCAACCGAATGTTAAGTTTTCAGTAAGTGGGTTGCATGTTGGAAATGTCATCTGTAGAAATGCTTTTGGAATGGCCAAAAATATCAGCAAGCTAAACAGTTACGCTGCTAAAAAATGATTTTAGCAGGAGCCAACTTCTATTTGATGATTGCACTATTTCAACCTGCCATTGTTAGGTTCTGAACAAATGGACGACTAGAAAAAGCTCAAACCAAGTTCATTCAACCCACTGGGTGCCTCAGCTGCAAGAACACTCTGCACATGATCAAACAACTATTTATTTGTCAGCATGAGGGTAGGGTTGCAACACTACGGGTGCATTGCCTTATTCTGAACCAGATTGTCGCCAGCCAGCATCCTCCTCTCCTCACACAGTTGACCTGCTGTCAATGGGCCAAGACCCTTGCCATATTGGAGAATTTCCCCCATTTTCATATAGGCTAGATTTTAATATATCAGTTGGATAGTTCTTGTACTAGTAGTACTGTATGTTAAAGAGGAATGAGAAAATGTCCACAGGCTATTGTATAATTAACTTAGTTTCCAATCGTGTGACGGAGAAGGCAAGAACAGATGTCGAAGGACTATACTGGTTAGATAGTGCACAGTTTATTGAGGTTTATTCGAATGTAGAAAGTGTTTGAGGCTGAACATAAGCAGAGTTTACTGTATCATGTGATGAAGGACAAGACACAGGGAGATGTACTGTGTGACGGTGGAGTGTGATGCAGAAGGACAAGACACAGGGATATGTACTGTGTGACGGTGGAGTGTGATGCAGAAGGACAAGACACAGGGAGATGTACTGTGTGACGGTGGAGTGTGATGCAGAAGGACAAGACACAGGGAGATGTACTGTGTGACGGTGGAGTGTGATGCAGAAGGACAAGACACAGGGAGATGTACTGTGTGACGGTGGAGTGTGATGCAGAAGGACAAGACACAGGGAGATGTACTGTGTGACGGTGGAGTGTGATGCAGAAGGACAAGACACAGGGAGATGTACTGTGTGACGGTGGAGTGTGATGCAGAAGGACAAGACACAGGGAGATGTACTGTGTGACAGTGGAGTTTGAACGTGTCCAACAGATGTTGTGCAGGAGGAGAGAATGGTGAGGATCTAGATGGTTCAGAAAGCCAGTACAACCCAGTGATTTGGTCTGAAGAGATTGTTACTGTTGTTTCTCTAGTTAAACAATTACTGTATTGGGTTTCTGAACAATTACTGTCCTGGTCAGTACACACTTCACAATACCGTGTAGAATAATGATCGAAAAATATATATACAGTGCCTTGCGAAAGTATTCGGCCCCCTTGAACTTTGCAACCTTTTGCCACATTTCAGGCTTCAAACATAAAGATATAAAACTGTATTTTTTTGTGAAGAATCAACAACAAGTGGGACACAATCATGAAGTGGAATGACATTTATTGGATATTTCAAACTTTTTTAACAAATCAAAAACTGAAAAATTGGGCGTGCAAAATTATTCAGCCCCCTTAAGTTAATACTTTGTAGCGCCACCTTTTGCTGCGATTACAGCTGTAAGTCGCTTGGGGTATGTCTCTATCAGTTTTGCACATCGAGAGACTGACATTTTTTCCCATTCCTCCTTGCAAAACAGCTCGAGCTCAGTGAGGTTGGATGGAGAGCATTTGTGAACAGCAGTTTTCAGTTCTTTCCACAGATTCTCGATTGGATTCAGGTCTGGACTTTGACTTGGCCATTCTAACACCTGGATATGTTTATTTTTGAACCATTCCATTGTAGATTTTGCTTTATGTTTTGGATCATTGTCTTGTTGGAAGACAAATCTCCGTCCCAGTCTCAGGTCTTTTGCAGACTCCATCAGGTTTTCTTCCAGAATGGTCTTGTATTTGGCTCCATCCATCTTCCCATCAATTTTAACCATCTTCCCTGTCCCTGCTGAAGAAAAGCAGGCCCAAAACATGATGCTGCCACCACCATGTTTGACAGTGGGGATGGTGTGTTCAGCTGTGTTGCTTTTACGCCAAACATAACGTTTTGCATTGTTGCCAAAAAGTTCAATTTTGGTTTCATCTGACCAGAGCACCTTCTTCCACATGGTTTGTGTGTCTCCCAGGTGGCTTGTGGCAAACTTTAAACAACACTTTTTATGGATATCTTTAAGAAATGGCTTTCTTCTTGCCACTCTTCCATAAAGGCCAGATTTGTGCAATATACTGACTGACGGACTGATTGTTGTCCTAAGGACAGAGTCTCCCACCTCAGCTGTAGATCTCTGCAGTTCATCCAGAGTGATCATGGGCCTCTTGGCTGCATCTCTGATCAGTCTTCTCCTTGTATGAGCTGAAAGTTTAGAGGGACGGCCAGGTCTTGGTAGATTTGCAGTGGTCTGATACTCCTTCCATTTCAATATTATCGCTTGCACAGTGCTCCTTGGGATGTTTTAAAGCTTGGGAAATCTTTTTGTATCCAAATCCGGCTTTAAACTTCTTCACAACAGTATCTCGGACCTGCCTGGTGTGTTCCTTGTTCTTCATGATGCTCTCTGCGCTTTTAACGGACCTCTGAGACTATCACAGTGCAGGTGCATTTATACGGAGACTTGATTACACACAGGTGGATTGTATTTATCATCATTAGTCATTTAGGTCAACATTGGATCATTCAGAGATCCTCACTGAACTTCTGGAGAGTGTTTGCTGCACTGAAAGTAAAGGGGCTGAATAATTTTGCACGCCCAATTTTTCAGTTTTTGATTTGTTAAAAAAGTTTGAAATATCCAATAAATGTCGTTCCACTTCATGATTGTGTCCCACTTGTTGTTGATTCTTCACAAAAAAATACAGTTTTATATCTTTATGTTTGAAGCCTGAAATGTGGCAAAAGGTTGCAAAGTTCAAGGGGGCCGAATACTTTCGCAAGGCACTGTATATGTGTCTCTGTGTCTGTGTCTCTATATGTGACTCTGTCACACTGCAAAAACAGCATACTCCAACATTGTACAGCACACCTGTGTGTGTGTGTGTGTGTGTGTGTGTGTGTTTACAGGTGCATTTATACTGTGTAAAGTGTGTGTGTTTGTAGATTGAGTCAAACGGTATGAAGCCTTCGAAGGAATCTTCTGCGTTCCTCTTGCTTGAATATGGCATTGATTGTCTGAATAATATGGCCATTCTCTTGTGTAGTTAGACCGCTCATCTTAAACCACTGTCACACAGTGCATCTCCCTCAGTACATCTCCACATACAACACCCGTTCTGCCAGTCACATTCTGTTAAAAGTTCCCCAAAGCACACACATCCCTGGATCGCTCCTCTTTTCAGTTCGCTGCAGCTAGTGACTGGAACGAGCTTCAACAAACACTCAGACTGGACAGTTTAATCTCAATCTCTTCATTCAAAGACTCAATCATGGACACTCTTACTGACAGTTGTGGCTGCTTCACTTGATGTATTGTTGTCTCTACCTTCTTGCCCTTTGTGCTGTTTTCTGTGTGTTTTGTGCTGCTACCATGTTGTGTTGTTGTCATGTTATGTTGCTAATTTGCTACCATGCTGTGTTGTCATGTGTTTCTGCCATGCTATGTTGTTATCTTAGGTCTCTCTTTATGTAGTGTGGTGTTGTGTGTTTTCTCCTATATTTATATATATTTTTTATTTTAATCCCAGCACCCGTCCCTGCAGGAGGCCTTTTCCTTTTGGTAGGCCGTCATTGTAAAGAAGAATTAACTGATTTACCTCGTTAAATAAAAAATAGTGGTACTGATGCTGGGTGCTGATGCTGGGTGCTGATGCCGGGTACTGATGCGGGGTACTGATGCTGGGTGCTGATGCTGGGTACTGATGCTGGGTACTGATGCTGGGTGCTGATGCGGGGTGCTGATGCGGGGTGCTGATGCTGGGTGCTGATGCTGGGTACTGATGCTGGGTATTCGAGGTCGACCGATTAATCGGAATGGCCGATTTAATTAGGGCCGATTTCAAGTTTTCATAACAATCGGAAATCGGTATGTATATATTTTTTAATATCTTTATTTAACTATGCAAGTCAGTTAAGAACACATTCTTATTTTCAATTACGGCCTAGGAACGGTGGGTTAACTGCCTTGTTCAGGGGCAGAACGACAGATTTTCACCTTGTCAGCTCGGGGGAACCAATCTTGCAACCTTACAGTTAACTAGTCCAACGCAATAACCACCTGCCTCTCATTGCACTCCACGAGGAGCCTGCCTGTTACGCAAATGCAGTAGATGCAAAGGTAAGTTGCTAGCTAGCATTAAACTTATCTTATATAAAACAATCAATCAATCATAATCACTAGTTAACTACACATGGTTGATATCACTAGGTTATCTAGCGTGTCCTGCGTTGCATATAATCGATGCAACGCTGGGGGATGATTTAACAAAAGCGCATTTGTGAAAAAAGCACAATAGTTGGACGACTGTACCTAACCATATACACCAATGCCTTTCTTAAAATGAATACACAGAAGTATATATTTTTAAACCTGCATATTTAGCTAAAAGAAATCCAGGTTAGCAGGCAATATTAACCAGGTGAAATTGTGTCATTTCTCTTGCGTTCATTGCACGCAGAATCAGGGTAAATGCAACAGTTTGGGCAGCCTGGCCCGTTGCGAACTAATTTGCCAGAATGTTACGTAATTATGACATTGAAGGTTGTGCAATGTAACAAGAATATTTAGACTTAGGGATGCCACCCGTTAGATAAAATACCAAACGGTTCCGTATTTCACTGAAATAATAAACGTTTTGTTGTCTAAATAATAGTTTCCGGATTCGACCATATTAATGACCAAAGGCTCGTATTTCTGTGTGTTATTATGTTATAATTAAGTCTATGATTTGATAGAGCAGTCTGACTGAGCGATGGTAGGCACCAGCAGGCTCGTAAGCATTCATTCAAACAGCACTTTCGTGCGTTTTGCCAGCAGCTCTTCACAAACACAGCGCTGTTAATGACTTCAAGCATATCAACCTAATGGCTGGTGTAACCGATGTGAAATGGCTAGCTAGTTAGCGGGGTGCGCACTAATAGCGTTTGAAACGTCACTCGCTCTGAGACTTGGAGTAGTTATTCCCCTTGCTGTGCATGGGTAACGATGCTTCGAGGATGGCTGTTGTCGATGTGTTCCTGGTTCAAGCCCAGGTAGGAGCGAGGAGAGGGACGGAAGCTATACTGCTACACTGGCAATACTATAGGGCCTATAAGAACATCCAATAGTCAAAGGTATATGAAATACAAATGGTATAGATATAAATAGTCCTATAAATACTATATTAACTACAGCCTAAAACCTCTTACCTGGGAATATTGAAGTCTAATGTTTTGAAGGAACCACCAACTTTCATATGTTCTCATGTTCTGAGCAAGGAACTGAAACGTTAGCTTTCTTACATGGCACATATTGCACTTTTACTTCTCCAACACTTTGTTTTTGCATTATTTAAACCAAATTGAACATGTTTCATTATGTATTTGAGGCTAAATAGTTTTTTATTGATGTATTATATTAAGTTAAAATAAGTGTTCATTCAGTATTGTTGTAATTGTCATTATTACAAATACATTTAAAAAAAGAAATTGGCCGATTTAATCAGTATCGTTTTTTTTTGTCCTCCAATAATCGGTATCGGCGTTGAAAAATCATAATCGGTCGACCTCTGCTGGGTACTGATGCTTGGTACTGATGCGGGGTACTGATGCGGGGTACTGATGCGGGGTACTGATGCGGGGTACTGATGCGGGGTACTGATGCGGGGTACTGATGCGGGGTACTGATGCGGGGTACTGATGCTAGTCTGTGGCTGTTCTACAGTAGGTCTCCATCCCCCTCCCCTCTGCCCTCCCTAAGCACCCCACTGTCTCTCCATCCCATCCCATCCCTCCAACCATCCCAGCCCTGTAGTCCCCATTGACCGACCCCCTCACACACCTTCACACACGGACGAAGACGCTAGCACACAGACACGCATGCATAATCTAACACATTCAGGCATATGTACACACACACACACACACACACACTTAGTGGCATATTTTACACTCAGCTTATTTTTCTGCTTATGAATTATGTATATTATGTATTGTATTAAATATGAAAACATTAATCAATTGAGTTCCTATGCAACACAGAATACCATAACACCATTGTGACACTCTCCTTGTTATTACGTAGCTTAGTTATTCCATTTTAGAATGCAGAGACACTCTTCTTCTCTTGTCTACAAGTTGACCACACTGTGGATCCTACACAGGAATCCTCCCTAGTGTTCCGGAGTCAGATTGGTACCAACCCTGACATGGTGCTTTGGCATAATCCTCTAATATCCTCTAATAGCAATATCTCACAAATGATACCGTCTGTTTCCCAAATGATACACTGTTCCCTTTATATAGTGTATGACGTTTGCCCAAGGCCCACTCTAAAGGGACTAGGGTGCCATTAGGTATGCGAAGTGTATCTCTCCCATTTCATCTTTTGGAGAGTTCCCTTTAAAATCTCACTGGCCGTTCCTCCTTTTATTTGGTTGTCATTCAGATATCTTATTTTATAGATCTAGGCCTATTCTTGCAGCTTTAGTGTAGTGGGTTCGATTCCCGGGACCACCCCTACGTAAAAATGAATGCATGCATGACTCTCTCTAAGTGGCTTTGGTTAAAAGCGTCTGCTAAATTAAATCCATTATTAATACTCCTTCAACAACAGTCTACTCCTTTAAAATAAAGATGTGTTTTGATAGCTATACCAGGAGAGAACGTCTGTCCATGTCAGGTTCAAAGAGTTCTGTTGTTTGTCTCTGAACAGACATTATACATTTTAGTTCTTTAGCAGACGGTCTTATCCAGAGTGACTTACAACTCAGTACATTCATCTATGCTAGATAAATCAACCACAGCACAATTATTACAGTCAGTGCTAGCATAAATAAGAAAATACAAGTGTGAATGAAGGATGGACAAGAACAACAGTTTGTCTAATGTTCTGTTAGGTTCTAATATTCAGAGTAAAAACTCAAGGACACTATGAAAGCTTAAACCAAGTCTATTCTTCCCAGAGGGTCAATACATTAGACAAAGACATTTCACACAAGCGCTGATATTTAACACTTTCTCCTAGGCCGAGTCTCCTCCTACACATCTGAACAGCCAATACATCTCTGTTGATAGACAGAACCTTAGTGATATCTGTTCTTCCTCACTTCATCTGACCTGACCTCTACACCAAAGTGCTCACTCCTCCCCAACTCACGGCTGTCATGGTGACTGGTACCAGACTGTGTCTCTTCTCCTCCCAGAGGATCCCTGATGACTAACAATAACATATCCTGACATAATGTAAACGTTATACATTACCCTCTCTCCCTCAGTGACATGAATACTTCATTATTCTCTGAACCCAACAGTACATTCTAGTCTATTTTCTCTATTTCTATATTGTAGCTAAAAATGAATCCAGACATGGGCTTACAACACTCTCTCTCTCGTTCCATTTACAACCCCCCACGGCGTAGGCCGTCGTTGTAAATAAAAATATGTTCTTAACTGACTTGTTATATAAAGGTTAAATACATTTTTTATTTAGTTTATTCCTTCATACGAAGTGTGCATTCCAAATGACACTTTATATCCTACATAGGGTGCACTACTAGGGTGCCACTTGGGACCAAATCTCTGATTGGATGTGGTGTCGTCGTCTTCTTCTGTGTCAAAACACTTCCTCCAATCCCCAACACAGTCCGCTTATATATCAGGATGTTATTTTGGGTGGGGGAACCAGTTTGTTTGATTGGCGTCAGAGGTTAGCCATGACTTTGGCGCAGCAGTGTTGCTGTGTCCCAGTGCAGCGCTCGCTCCCCGTTGTGTTCTGGGGACGAAGAGAAAGAATGTATTTATTTATCCACGATAGCACTGCAGCACTGTGTTGCCTTCTGTCCTGTCATGATCAGTGGAGGCTGCCGAGGGGAGGACGGCTCATAATAATGGCTGGAACGGAGCGAATGGAATGGCATCAAACACATGGAAACCATGGAAACAATTTGTTTGATGTATTTGATACTATTCCACTTGTTCCCACTCCAGCCATTACCACAAGCCCATCCTCCCCAATTAAGGTGCCACCAACCTCCTGTGGTCATGATCGACTACAACAGACATTGATGTGATTGGTTCCACGTTGGTTCTGAACATGTAAAGCTTCCAAAATGGCATTTCCTCCTCTACCTATTGGTTCTCCTGAGTCCTGATACAGACAACAGATGTGAATGTGTTCGGTTCAGTGGTTCAGGTTAACCCACGTTGGGAGTGTTGTCTTCTGAAAGCGAAAATGTAAAGCTTTCAAGAGTCATGATGGGCGACAGGTGTTGATGTGGGTTGATTCAATGGTTCAGGTGGCGTATCCAATTATCTGGCGCTATAGAAAAACAACAATATACCGCTAATATTCAACTGTGTTATGCTCCCCAGTGACTTGTTCAGACACATATCAGACAACATGTTCAATCCCTGTGGTATCTTTGTCAGGTGACAGAGTTGCAGAGTAATTTTTGTTCTTTTTCAGGTAACCTTGTGGTTATAGAGTATTCTTCTCTCTGTGGTGTGGTTCGATTGTGTGTGTGTGGTGTGTTGGTGTGTGTGAGTGGTTCACGGTTTCCGTTAGGAAGGTTTAAATGTATCGGAAATTTTAAGAAACGTACCTGTCTTCCATATGCATTGGGTGGATAACCCATAAGGCCACCAACCCACACAGCCAGCGCCATCAATAAACCAGGGATGTTTGCCAAATGAGTATTATTGGCCACATGTACACTACCGTTCAAACGTTTGGGGTCACTTAGAAATGTCCTTGTTTTTTAAAGAAAATAATTTTTGGGGTCTATGAAACTAACATCAAATTGATCAGAAATACAGTGTAGACATTGTTAATGTTGTAAATGACCCGCGGTCTTCCACTCCTCTTTCTATTCTGGTTAGAGACAGTTTGCGCTGTTCTGTGAAGGGAGTAGTACACAGCGTTGTACGAGATCTTCAGTTTTTTGGCAATTTCTCACATGGAATAGCCTTCATTTCTCAGAACAAGAATAGACTGACGAGTTTCAGAAGAAAGGTCTTTGTTTCTGTCCATTTTGAGCCTGTAATCGAACCCACAAATGCTGATGCTCCAGATACTCAACTAGTCTAAAGAAGGCCCGTTTTATTGCGTCTTTATCAGAACAATAGTTTTCAGCTGTGCTAACATAATTGCAAAAGGGTTTTCTAATGATCAATTAGCCTTTTAAAACTATAAACTTGGATTAGCTAACACACCGTGCCATTGGAACACAAGACTGATGGCTGATGATAATGGGTCTCTGTACTCCTGTGTAGATATTCCATTAAACAAATCAGCCATTTCCAGCTACAATAGTCATTTACAGCATTAACAATATCTACACTGTATTTCTGATCAATTTGATGTTATTTTAATGGACAAGTTTCCTTTTCTTTCAAAAACAAGGACATTTCTAAGTGACCCCAAACTTTTGAATGTGTGTGTGTATTTTAGGTTGGCCAATAGGGGGCAGTACCATGGTATATGACAATGTTTTATGGGTACATAATCACAATATGACAACGGTTGACATCGCCCAACCCTAGTTTGTAGGCTACATTCTCGTGTATGTGTGTGTTTGTGCGTGCATACATGAGTGTGTATGTGTTTTCACTCCTGGCCTACACACAGCACTGTGTCTGTCTGTCCTTCCAGTCCGAGAGAGTCAACGGGATCATTAAGGAGTCCACTGTGTCCTCCCACTAAGAGTCAGTCAGTCCCCTAACGGGATCATTAAAGAGTCCACTGTGTCCTCCCACTAAGAGTCAGTCAGTCCCCCTAACGGGATCATTAAGGAGTCCACTGTGTCCTCCCACTAAGAGTCAGTCAGTCCCCCTAACGGGATCATTAAGGAGTCCACTGTGTCCTCCCACTAAGAGTCAGTCAGTCCCCTAACGGGATCATTAAGGAGTCCACTGTGTCCTCCCACTAAGAGTCAGTCAGTCCCCCTAACGGGATCATTAAGGAGTCCACTGTGTCCTCCCACTAAGAGTCAGTCAGTCCCCTAACGGGATCATTAAGGAGTCCACTGTGTCCTCCCACTAAGAGTCAGTCAGTCCCCTAACGGGATCATTAAGGAGTCCACTGTGTCCTCCCACTAAGAGTCAGTCAGTCCCCTAACGGGATCATTAAGGAGTCCACTGTGTCCTCCCACTAAGAGTCAGTCAGTCCCCTAACGGGATCATTAAGGAGTCCACTGTGTCCTCCCACTAAGAGTCCACAGCTCAAATCCAGTTTTTAACTCATCATGTGGTGAGACACTGAAGGCAGATTAGTGAATGCTCAGAGAGAGGAGAGACGGGATTAATAGGGGTGTTGGGGGCAGGCATCACTCACAACAACAACACACACACACTAGCACAGTGTGGCTTTCTCGATGTCCTTTTCACTGTTCATCCACTTGTAAAAAAATCGAATCCAACTTTATTCAAACACAGTTTAGCAGATGTTATAGCAGCCAACTGTTTGTATTATTAAAGTACACAAATACTCATCAAAAATACTAATCAAAAACTTAAAAACAAGCGATTGTTGGTAGGAAAGGGAGTTTTTTTGTGTCATTTGCCTGTTAAATTGTGATGTCTATTAGGCTTTTTCGCCTGAGAATCGGAGGTGACGCCGTTGAAGGTTCCGTAGCTGACAGAGGCTGTTTCTCGGTTTGTATCAGACCACAACTCATTTTCTACGAGTTGGTAATGCCCTCCCGCCTTGTTTTATTGTGTTCTTATTGCAGCGCGAAACCATTTGTCAAAACATCGACACAAGGTTTACGTGTCACGTCAGCTCGGCGTTGACAGAAGGTTGTGGAAATGATATTATTCCACTATCCAGTCAATGGGGAAACAGTAGCAGATGTACCTTGGTGATTCCTATTCCCATAAGTGCTGCTGGCATTTATCCCCCTCGGAGGCACAGCTCGAAAGTAGACACATTTACCAAACAATAAGTCGAGAGAGACAGAGAGAGAGACATAGAGAGAGAGAGACATAGAGAGAGAGAGACAACAGTTTTACATTTAAGTAATTTAGCAGACGTTCTTATCCAGAGCGACTTACAATGGTGGGTCCACTGTGGGAATCAAACCCACAACTCTGGCATTGCAAGTCTAATGCTGTACCAACTGAGCCACACGGGACACGACTATATAAAATATTTGGGAACAGAGTCTGGGGAAAAGGCCCAGTAGACAAGTCAACTCCATTACACTCTGGTCTACAGCTAGAGTCGATAAGAGATGTTTTCCCAACTGTTGTGTGCCTCTAGACTATAGCGTACAGTGCTGTAGCCTATAATGTTTAAGAAATCAAAATCTGATTAGTTTTCCCCATAGAGATACTGTAGACAGTCCTTTTTATTTCTAGAGTTTTTCCAATGTTGTATGTGATATCTCAAGGTTTTTCCAACGATAACTGGGTGAAGAAGTCTGCTGGGTGAGCAGCAAAGTTAAGGCTAGAGACTGGGATCGATAAGACAGACGGACCTGGGTGAGTCGCTGTAGAGAGCGACTGCCTGTTGGACTCCCGAGTCTAAACCCCAGGGATACAGGCAGGCTGGTCCTGTCAGCCAGAATGGATGTCAGATTGGTCCTACACAAGGGGGATGTTTGCACACATACCAAATACTCTGTTGACTCACGTTGATGCTCCACTGCGGAGGAAATGACTCAACTGACATTCTTGTTAATCCACAGCAACAACCTCAGGGATGGATGTTCTGACTGGCTGCACTGTTCTGTCTTTGTTTTGCGATTGGTTGATTTTGTTTTGCGATTGGTTGATTTTTTTTGTATTTTTTTTTTTACTGTCTTCTACAAATATAACTGCTTTTGGAATCAGAAGCACTCCCTTATCGCTACGAAAGCCTCCCTGCGTGTGAGCAAAATACATTTACACCTGCATGTTATTCAGTCATTTCACCCACACTGCTAGCACACGTCAACGAGTGTCTGCGTGGCCAGGTGCTAAAATAGAGCTTGGTTCTATTTGTGACGCTTGACGCGCTGCAAATCCCGCCTCTCCCATCTCCTCATTGTTTTTTTAGGAGCATATACTCACTTGGGTGAATGAAAGATGACCTGAGCTCCACACTCCAAAATGCCATGGTCTGAAGGACTTTTCCCATTCTAGTAATAACATTTCTAAATGGCAACCTATTCCCTACAGAGCCCTATTGGCCTTGGTCAAAAGCAGTGCACTATGTAGGAACTAGTGTGCCATTTGGAACGCTGGCTAAGTGGCACCGACTCCCACAGAGGGCTGGAAAAGAATGGTTAAAGGCTGAATGGATCTGTTACTCAGCTCAATCGCTCTGCTGGGATGGAAATCAGTCGGGGCCTGAAATCACACCGTTCGCCCACACGTCTCCTCGCCCCATCACCAACCATGGCACGGAGGCGTCTCGCCTTGCCTGTCCCCGGACTTAAACGCTAAAGCTAATGCATTCCTCAAAAGGGCGACGGAGGCCTCGACAGAGGAAAAGCGATAAGGGGCCCCAACGTTGGCTAGCTGTGACTATATTAATTGCATAATGGTATTCTCACGGGCTACACTGTCAAGATGGAGATAAGTAGTGATTAACTAAGTAGTGATTAACAAAGGCCTTTTCTTCAGAGTTAGTTCTGACAAAATGTTTAATAACACCCCTTATTACAGTAGTTTGGGGAGTTAATAGCCTATTTTCTAGTGGCTATTGAAGCAAAAATAGTAGTAGCAGCAGTTTTAGCTGTAGTGGTGGTGGTGGTGGTGGTAGTAGTCATCGTAGTAGTAACCTAACAACTAGCTAGCAGTAGTAGTGGTGGTGGTGGGGGTAGTAGTAGTAGTAGTAGTAGTAGTAGTAGTAGTCGTAGTAGTAGCCTAGCAACTAGCTAGCAGCAGTATAGTATTGGTGGTGGTGGTAGTATTAGTAGTAGTCGTAGTAGTAGCCTAGCAACTAGCTAGCAGCAGTATAGTATTGGTGGTGGTGGTAGTATTAGTAGTCGTTGTAGTAGTAACCTAACAACTAGCTAGCAGCAGTATAGTAGTAGTGGTGGTGGTGGTAGTATTAGTAGTAGTCGTCGTAGTAGTAACCTAACAACTAGCTAGCAGCAGTATAGTAGTAGTGGTGGTGGTGGTGGTATTAGTAGTAGTCGTCGTCTTAGTAGCCTAGCAACTAGCTAGCAGCAGTGTAGTAGTAGTAGTAGTGGTGGTGGTGGTAGTAGTAGTCGTCGTAGTAGTAACCTAACAACTAGCTAGCAGCAGTATAGTAGTAGTAGTGGTGGTGGTATTAGTAGTAGTCGTCGTCGTAGTAGCCTAGCAACTAGTTAGCAGCAGTATAGTAGTGGTGGTGGTGGTGGTGGTGGTGGTCGTTGTCGTAGTAGCCTAGCAACAGGCTAGCAGCAGTATAGTGGTGGTGGTGGTAGTATTAGTAGTAGTCGTAGTAGCCTAGCAATAGCCTAGCAGCAGTATAGTAGTGGTGGTGGTGGTATTAGTAGTAGTCGTCGTCTTAGTAGCCTAGCAACTAACTAGCAGCAGTATAGTAGTGGTGATGGTGGTGGTGGTAGTCGTCGTCGTAGTAGCCTAGCAACTAGTTAGCAGCAGTATAGTAGTGGTGGTGGTGGTGGTGGTCGTTGTCGTAGTAGCCTAGCAACAGGCTAGCAGCAGTATAGTGGTGGTGGTGGTAGAATTAGTAGTAGTCGTAGTAGCCTAGCAATAGGCTAGCAGCAGTATAGTAGTGGTGATGGTGATGGTGGTAGTAGTAGTCGTCGTCGTCGTAGTAGCCTAGCAACAGGTTGGCAGCAGTATAGTAGTGGTGATGGTGGTGGTGGTAGTCGTCGTCGTAGTAGCCTAGCAACAGGCTAGCAGCAGTATAGTAGTGGTGGTGGTGGTGGTGGTAATCGTCATCATTGTAGCCTAGCAACAGGCTAGCAGCAGTATAGTAGTGGTGGTCGTCGTCGTAGTAGCCTAGCAACAGGCTAGCAGCAGTATAGTGGTGGTGGTGGTAGTATTAGTAGTAGTCGTAGTAGCCTAGCAATAGGCTAGCAGCAGTATAGCAGTGGTGGTAGAAGTAGTCGTCGTCGTAGTAGCCTAGCAACTAGCTAGCAGCAGTATAGTAGTGGTGATGGTGATGGTAGTAGTAGTCGTCGTCGTAGTAGCCTAGCAACAGGTTGGCAGCAGTATAGTAGTGGTGATGGTGGTGGTGGTAGTCGTCGTCGTAGTAGCCTAGCAACAGGCTAGCAGCAGTATAGTAGTGGTGGAGGTGGTGGTAGTATTAGTAGTAGTCGTCGTAGTAGGAACCCAACAACTAGCAAGCAGCAGTATAGTAGTGGTGGTGGTGGTGGTGATAGTAGTAGTAGCCTAGCAACTAGCTAGCAGCAGTATAGTATTGGTGATGGTGGTGGTGGTAGTATTAGTAGTAGTCGTTGTAGTAGTAACCTAACAACTAGCTTGCAGCAGTATAGTAGTAGTGGTGGTGGTGGTGGTGGTCGTCGTAGTAGCCTAGCAACAGGCTAGCAGTAGTAGTGGTGGTGGTGGTGGTAGTCGTCGTCGTAGTAGCCTAGCAACAGGCTAGCAGCAGTATAGTAGTGGTGGTGGGGGTGGTAGTCGTCGTCGTAGTAGCCTAGCAACAGGCTAGCAGCAGCATAGTAGTAGTGGTGGTGGTAGTAGTAGTCGACGTCGTAGTAGCCAAGAAACAGGCTAGCAGCAGTATAGTAGTGGTGGTAGTATTAGTAGTAGTAGTCGTAGTAGCCTAGCAACAGGCTAGCAGCAGTATAGTAGGGGTAGTACAAATATTGATACACATAGAGTTTTAGTGTAAGTGTCAGTAGTAGTAGCTTTAGTAACCGTGTTAGTGGAAGTAGTAGCCTAATAACATTAGACAGAGTAGTGTCAGATCTTAGGTCTCTCTCCTAATGTGTTGTATCTGACCTCCAATGCTTTTAGGGGGGTTTGTGATCAAAGCTCAGCTGAGACAAACCCAGAGCCATTGTACACTGGCAGGCAGGCACCCAAACGGAAACACACACACACACACACAAGGTGTGTGCTCGTTCTCTTGTTCGCTGCCTGCATCTCCAGCACCCTTCCTACAGAATAGGTTCGGACACGTTCGGGCCCCGCCTTCAATCTGATGCTGATCACAACAGAAAGATGGGAGAAGAAAAGACAAGGAGGTGGAAGAGGTGGTGGAGGAAACAGAGGAGGAGGAGGAGGAGGAGATGGACAGAGGAGAAAGGAGCCAAGAGGGGAGATGAGAACTAAATCTGGGTGGGGGTGGGCAGCAGAGCACAGGACTGCTGCAGTGTCATTGATTTTAGAGGGAATGTTAACTGTGTTTTTGACGTGGATGCAGATGTGGTTGAATGGACAAGATTGGCACGTTCCAAAGGAAGCACAGGTTCAGTTAAGGTTATGCTGTATTGAAGATGTAGGTTGCAGATGGCTGCCATCTTCAACAAATCAAATCAAATTGATTTATATAGCCCTTCGTACATCAGCTGATGTCTCAAAGTGCTGTACAGAAACCCAGCCTAAAACCCCAAACAGCAAGCAATGCAGGTGTAGAAGCACGGTGGCTAGGAAAAACTCCCTAGAAAGGCCAAAACCTAGGAAGAAACCTAGAGAGGAACCAGGCTATGAGGGGTGGCCAGTCCTCTTCTGGCTGTGCCGGGGGGAGATTATAACAGAACATGGCCAAGATGTTCAAATGTTCATAAATGACCAGCATGGTCAAATAATAATAATAATCACAGTAGTTGCCGAGGGTGCAGCAAGTCAGCACCTCCGGAGTAAATGTCTGCTGGCTTTTCATAGCCGATCACCAAGAGTATCTCTACCACTCCTGCTGTCTCTAGAGAGTTGAAAACAGCATGTCTGGGACAGGTACCACATCCGGTGAACAGGTCAGGATTCCATAGCCTCAGGCAGAACAGTTGAAACTGGAGCAGCAGCACGGCCAGGTGAACTGGGGACAGCAAGGAGTCATCATGCCCGGTAGTCCTGAGGCATGGTCCTAGGGCTCAGGTCCTCCAAGAGAGAGAAAGAAAGAGAGAAAGAGAGAATTAGAGGGAGCATACTTAAATTCACACAGGACACCGGATAAGACAGGAGAAGTACTCCAGATATAACAAACTGACCCTAGTCCCCCGACAAAAACTACTGCAGCATAAATGGGGGTCAGGAGACACTGTGGCCCCATCCGATGATACCCCCGGACAGGGCCAAACAGGAAGGATATAACCCCACCCACTTTGCCAAAGCACAGCCCCCACACCACGAGATGGATATCTTCAACCACCAACTTACCATCCTGAGACAAGGCTGAGTATAGCCCACAAAGATCTCTGCCACTGCACAACCCAAGGGGGGGGCGCCAACCCAGACAGGAAGATCACATCAGTGACTCAACCCACTCAAGTGACGCACCCCTCCTAGGGACGGCATGAAAGAGCACCAGTAAGCCAGTGACTCAGCCCCTGTAATAGGGTTAGAGGCAGAGTGACTCAGCCCCTGTAAATGGGTTAGAGGCAAAGAATCCCAGAGAATCCCAGAACAGATCTCTCTTGGGGAAAAAGCAAAAGTAGGATTTTATATCTGAGACTCGCTACACACACCTCGCTACACACACTTCGGTACACACACCCTCAGTACACACACCTTAGTACACACCACAAAGCTGGATGTAGGCCTATTTTATGACCACCTCTATAGAACAAAACCCTTGACTGTGCATTATAGTCTTAACACTGTCATCATTGATGGTGAGCATAAAAAACTATGGCTGCAGTGTTTCTGCTACCTACATTATTTTCCAGGTGGGGTGCCTAAGGCCCCCAAATTAACATCCAGCTCCAATTGAATCAAACATGTAAACTGGAGCCAATTGAAGCTACATGGAGAGGGAAAAAAACTATCCAATCAGTGTCCTCTCAGAAACAAAGGATGGGTTTAGCATCAAAATCCCATGTGGGCAATCTCTGCGCTTTGGAGTAGTCTGTCTTCTGATTGGTTGAAAGTGATCCAATCTAAGGCTGTCCCTGACTGACTAAAAATCTTGGTCGAATACAAGTCGTCTGTTATTTTGACAATTGATTGGCCAAACATTTTAAATGTGTATTTTATTATATAGACACTCCCTATGTGTTTTAATAAAATCAAATATATATATGCATTGAGCTTGTCTGATGCTTTAAGCACACTGTTAGATGAAATATGATACAAATGACTCGAGGGAGCCAGAGATCAAGAACCAGAAGGAGAAAAAAAACTTAACCTGTCCCGACCATCCTCCTCCCGCTCCTATTGGCTTTCGCAGATTATGGCGTTACTCTCCTGAAGTTGCCGGTGATAGGCTACACGAGGAGTTGGTAACCTTTCTGATGTGGAATGCCAATTTATCTTATCATTTCTACCGATCTGTGTGCCAGTTATGGTTTTCATATGCACATTTTTGTGGAACAGTTTCATTTCATTTATAATAACGTCTTCGTATTTCAACACCATTGTCATTTATAATAACGTCTTCGTATTTCAACACCATTGTCATGTGGTTAATAGAAATTGTATCCAAATCTGAATGAAAATGATACAAACCTAAAAAGTTACTTCTATTGCCATTGCAAAGTATGTAAAAAATTGCCTATAAAGCCTACAAATAAAACATTGCAGCCCTTAGGGAGAAAATATCCTTATTAAAAATGTATATTCTATAAATCACTTTGGCTACGCGTGGCCTGTCTGCAACGAACTTGAAACATTATAACAACTATTACCTTGGGTCTGGCCAAAGCTTGCACTAGACAACTTGCAACAAGTTTTAAAATATTCTGGCCCCTCAAAGTTTCAGGTACCAGTGAGCTCGGGACAGACACCGCTGTAGGCTATTTGATCAAGGATCATCTTTGTAATCAAGGAATAAGATTTCACTATTTTATGACGTTTCCCCTGGATCAGAGCATGACATTTTTTTCCCTTTCACGCTGAGTGGCTCTCAAAAGGGAGAGAGCTGGAAAGATTTTTCAAAGACATTAAGGAACTATTGTAATTCTCAATGGATGTGAAAACAGACTTCCTTTCCTGCTGTTTTGAGGTGAAGAAAACATTTACTTTGAGAAGCTCCACAGCTCATTAGTGGTGGTGTGTTAAACCAATCATAAAAACGATCAGATCCCCAAATGGGCACATTTCTATGCTTACATTTGTGTGCAGGCCAGCTAGCCTATAGGTCTACTGCTATGTGTGCAGAGCAGGCCAGCTAGCCTATAGGTCTACTTCTATGTGTGCAGAAGCAGGCCAGCTAGCCTATGGGTCTACTTCTATGTGTGCAGAGCAGTCCAGCTAGCCTATAGGTCTACTGCTATGTGTGCAGAAGCAGGCCAGCTAGCCTATGGGTCTACTTCTATGTGTGCAGAGCAGGCCAGCTAGCCTATAGGTCTACTTCTATGTGTCCAGAAGCAGGCCAGCTGGCCTATAGGGCTACTTCTATGTGTGCATCCTTACTCAACATTGACAGAAGCACTCCAAACAAAAGACAATGACTAAATTGACAAAACTCGTCAATGGAATGAAATTAAACAAAACTGTGCAACAACGTGTCCATTCCAACAACGTGTCCATTCCAACAACGTGTCCATTCCAACAACGTGTCCATTCCAACAACGTGTCCATTCCAACAACGTGTCCATTCCAACAACGTGTCCACCATTCCAACAACGTGTCCACCATTCCAACAACGTGTCCATCCCTACAACGTGTCCATTCCAACAACGTGTCCATTCCAACAACGTGTCCATTCCAACAACGTGTCCATTCAAACAACGTGTCCACCATTCCAACAACGTGTCCATTCCAACAACGTGTCCATTCCTACAACGTGTCCATTCCAACAACGTGTCCATTCCAACAACGTGTCCATTCCAACAACGTGTCCATTCCAACAACGTGTCCATTCCAACAACGTGTCCATTCCTACAATGTGTCCATTCCTACAACGAGTCCACCATTCCAACAACGTGTCCATTCCAACAACGTGTCCATTCCTACAACGAGTCCACCATTCCAACAACGTGTCCATTCCTACAACGAGTCCACCATTCCAACAACGTGTCCATTCCAACAACGTGTCCATTCCTACAACGAGTCCACCATTCCAACAACGTGTCCATTCCAACAACGTGTCCATTCCTACAACGAGTCCACCATTCCAACAACGTGTCCATTCCAACAACGTGTCCATTCCAACAACGTGTCCACCATTCCAACAACGTGTCCATTCCAACAACGTGTCCATTCCTACAACGTGTCCATTCCAACAACGTGTCCATTCCAACAACGTGTCCATTCCAACAACGTGTCCACTCCAACAACGTATCCATTCCTACAACGTGTCCATTCCAACAATGTGTCCATTCCTACAACGTGTCCACTCCAACAACGTATCCATTCCTACAACGTGTCCATTCCAACAACATGTCCATTCCAACAACGTGTCCACCATTCCAACAACGTGTCCATTCCAACAACGTGTCCATTCCAACAACGTGTCCATTCCAACAACGTGTCCATTCCAACAACGTGTCCATTCCAACAACGTGTCCATTCCAACAACGTGTCCATTCCAACAACGTGTCCATTCCAACAACGTGTCCATTCCAACAACGTGTCCATTCCTACAACGTGTCCATTCCAACAACGTGTCCATTCCAACAACGTGTCCATTCCAACAGCGTGTCCATTCCAACAACGTGTCCATTCCAACAACGTGTCCATTCCTACAACGTGTCCATTCCAACAACGTGTCCATTCCAACAACGTGTCCATTCCAACAACGTGTCCATTCCAACAACGTGTCCATTCCAACAACGTGTCCATTCCAACAACGTGTCCATTCCAACAACGAGAACGGGAAGACTGGAATAATAATATATTGAATGCGTTAACAGAAATGACTGTAACCAAACAAACATTGTAGATGAGAAATTCTAGCAATTAGCCGTAAATGTACTACAGATGATATTTGTAATGGGGAATAGACAGTAACAATAAAACGCCAAACAATTCACACAATGAAATGATGAAACAAATTGGCGGGAGAAGCTCATTCTGGAGAGAGACGTGCATCTAAGCCACACTCCTCTTCATGAACATCCCTGTGGCCTCTGCAATGGGAACAGATAGCAGAGCATCTTTAGGGAACAGATAGCAGAGCATCTTTAGGGAACAGATAGCAGAGCATCTTTAGGGGACAGATAGCAGAGCATCTTTAGGGGACAGATAGCAGAGCATCTTTAGGGAACAGATAGCAGAGCATCTTTAGGGAACAGATAGCAGAGCATCTTTAGGGAACAGATAGCAGAGCATCTTTAGGGAACAGATAGCAGAGCATCTTTAGGGAACAGACAGCAGAGCATCTTTAGGGAACAGACAGCAGAGCATCTTTAGGGAACAGACAGCAGAGCATCTTTAGGGAACAGACAGCAGAGCATCTTTAGGTGATGGTCTGATACAGTGGGAACAGATAGCAGAGCATCTTTAGGGGATGGTCTGATACAGTGGGAACAGATAGCAGAGCATCTTTAGGGGATGGTCTGATACAGTGGGAACAGATAGCAGAGCATCTTTAGGGGATGGTCTGATACCGTAGGAACAGATAGCAGAGCATCTTTAGGGGATGGTCTGATACAGTGGGAACAGATAGCAGAGCATATTTAGGGGATGGTCTGATACAGTGGGAACAGATAGCAGAGCATCTTTAGGGGATTGTCTGATACCATAGGAACAGATAGCAGAGCATCTTTAGGGGATGGTCTGATACAGAGGGAACAGATAGCAGAGCATCTTTAGGGGATGGTCTGATACAGTGGGAACAGATAGCAGAGCATCTTTAGGGGATGGTCTGATACCATGGGAACAGATAACAGAGCATCTTTAGGGGATGGTCTGATACAGTGGGAACAGATAACAGAGCATCTTTAGGGGATGGTCTGATACAGTGGAAACAGATAGCAGAGCATATTTAGGGGATGGTCTGATACAGTGGGAACAGATAGCAGAGCATCTTTAGGGGATTGTCTGATACCATAGGAACAGATAGCAGAGCATCTTTAGGGGATGGTCTGATACAGAGGGAACAGATAGCAGAGCATCTTTAGGGGATGGTCTGATACAGTGGGAACAGATAGCAGAGCATCTTTAGGGGATGGTCTGATACCATGGGAACAGATAACAGAGCATCTTTAGGGGATGGTCTGATACAGTGGGAACAGATAACAGAGCATCTTTAGGGGATTGTCTGATACCATAGGAACAGATAGCAGAGCATCTTTAGGGGATGGTCTGATACCATGGGAACAGATAACAGAGCATCTTTAGGGGATGGTCTGATACAGTGGGAACAGATAACAGAGCATCTTTAGGGGATTGTCTGATACCATAGGAACAGATAGCAGAGCATCTTTAGGGGATGGTCTGATACCATGGGAACAGATAACAGAGCATCTTTAGGGGATGGTCTGATACAGTGGGAACAGATAACAGAGCATCTTTAGGGGATTGTCTGATACCATAGGAACAGATAGCATAGCATCTTTAGGGGATGGTCTGATACAGTGGGAACAGATAGCAGAGCATCTTTAGGGAATGGTCTGATACTATGGGATAGATAGCAGAGCATCTTTAGGGGATTGTCTGATACCATAGGAACAGATAGCATAGCATCTTTAGGGGATGGTCTGATACAGTGGGAACAGATGGCAGAGCATCTTTAGATGGGAACAGGTGTTTTCTACCTTCATGTCTAGTACTTACGTACTACTATACTATACGTACTGCTGAGGAACATCTGGGACACATGATGTATCTCCCGTCTACTTCTCTAATCCAGGCTATTTGAAGTGTCTGTCTGTCTGTCAGTCACGTTTTGGCGTCTCTCCTGTCGACGGAGAGTGATGCCATTGCCAAGTCAACCTCCTTGCTGGCTTACCGGTGTAGATGCCAAAACATAATGTAGGCTCGATGCCTGATGCTGGTCTTAGTCCAATGTTCACATGTGCTGACGGCCCTTCCAGAGGGCATACAGGATGCTTGGGGGTTGGCTTTGGCAGATTACCCCTTTTTTTTATTGGCAGATGCATTCCACCCAGAATGTAGATGGATACTAGTCAACCAATGAGAATCATCTCTCCAGATATCAGAAAAGGGTTGTTTTGTTCCTATGGTTCTAATCCTGTAAAGTGTAGTAAGCCTTGTTTTAAAGCACTTGAAACTTTGACTTGAAGCTTTGTATCAACTGCCACATACCAAGTACATACCTAGACCTATACGTTTGGCCATCTATTCAGAGACTGTTTAGCTGCTTTACCTGGTCAGTAATTATCTCTGGCTACCAGACCAGGGTTAAAATAGTATGTGTTTTCTTTCAAATACTTTGAGTATTTGACGGAGCCTGACGGGAGTGCCAGATGGTCAAGTTTTGCACCTTTGGGACTATTCCATTTGTCCCGTTGTAACCATTCAAGCGCAGCTAAAGTATTTGAAATTAAACAAATACTATTGAACCCAGGTCAGTTTATGGCCAATATAGGCCTACTTTCTATTGCAGCCCCATGAAGGACCGACTGAGAATCAGCTCTCCAGATGATGCCTCACGAAGGACTGACTGAGAATCAGCTCTCCAGATGATGCCTCACGAAGGACTGACTGAGAATCAGCTCTCCAGATGCTGCCTCATGAAGGACTGACTGAGTGACTGTTTAGTGTTTATGGAAAAGTTTATTAACCAGTGTCCTAACACTTTGATGTGTTACTAATGTGCTTGGATTTTAACGAAACACCTCAGCATAAAACCATCATACTGTAGAAACGCTTCAGGAAACCACCGAAGCTGTGACCAAAGAGCCTCATATGCAGCGTACTGGCTCCGAATTATAACACCGAAACATACACATTTGCATCCTGTACATTTACGCACGCACGCACGCACACACACACACACACACACACACACACACACCGGTGTGCTGTACAATGTTGGAGTATGCTGTTTTTGCAGTGTGACAGAGTTGTGAATAGGCATGCACGGTTCCATCACTGATCATGGAGTAGCCTAGTAACCAGTCAGCTTCTCTCTAGCTGCACAACAACAATAATAACAACAACAGTAAAGACAATGACACTAACAACCCCAAACTGTACAGTATAGGCACCCTAGACCACCCTAGACCAGGGCTTCTCAAAGTGAGGGCTGCTGTGCCCTTGTGGCAGTGGAGGCTGCTGAGGGGAGAACGGCTCATAATAATGGCCAGAATGGAGTGAATGGTGTCAAACACATGAAGGAATGGTATCAAACACATGAAGGTAGGGTATCATGCACATTAAGGATTTGGTATCATGCACATTAAGGAATAGTATCATGCACATTAAGGAATGGTATCAAACACATGAAGGAATGGTATCAAACACATGAAGGTAGGGTATCATGCACATTAAGGATTTGGTATCATGCACATTCAGGAATAGTATCATGCACATTAAGGAATGGTATCAAACACATGAAGGTAGGGTATCATGCACATTAAGGATTGGTATCATGCACATGGTTTTCATATGTTTGACACCATTCCATTATACTCCATTCTAGCCATTATTACTGGCCGTCCTCCCACAAGCAGCCTCCACTGAATTATTTTAAAAAAATGAATGAATGTTACAAACAAGCGATGAAATGACTTGCTAAGGGATCTGGGTAATACATGTAGAGGTTGAAATACTATGAATCTGTAATGTCTGTTCTTAACTCTGGGCAACATGGGCCTGGGATGCTCAGGGGGATATTGGTATCCCAATACTCTGCCAATTATATATTTTTTAACTCAATACTATTCCCCAAAATGTTTTCAAACATAAATGCACTGTAATTTATGCTTTAAAAAAACAGCAACGTTTTCTCTCTGCCTCATGGCAAAATGTGCAGAATTACAGGAAATTAGCTTGAAAACTGCTAAATGTTCTCCAATGCCAAGAGTGCCAGAGACTTGGTTCATCCGGGCATGTACTGCAGACACCATAGTAAAACTCCTTGTATTTTTTTATCTCGCTCGAGTTGTGTTCTGATTATGAGCCGGTTCCTGATGAATTTGCTAACACAGTAGAGTTGTGTTCTGATTATGAGGCCGGTTCCTGATGAATTTGCTAACACAATAGAGTTGTGTTCTGATTAGGAGGCCGGTTCCTGATGAATTTGCTAACACAATAGAGTTGTGTTCTGATTAGGAGGCCGGTTCCTGATGAATTTGCTAACACAATAGAGTTGTGTTCTGATTAGGAGGCCGGTTCCTGATGAATTTGCTAACACAATAGAGTTGTGTTCTGATTAGGAGGCCGGTTCCTGATGAATTTGCTAACACAATAGAGTTGTGTTCTGATTATGAGCCGGTTCCTGATGAATTTGCTAACACAATAGAGTTGTGTTCTGATTAGGAGGCGGTTCCTGATGAATTTGCTAACACAGTAGAGTTGTGCTCTGATTAGGAGGCCGGTTCCTGATGAATTTGCTAACACAATAGAGTTGTGTTTTGATTATGAGCCGGTTCCTGATGAATTTGCTAACACAATAGAGTTGTGTTCTGATTAGGAGGCCGGTTCCTGATGAATTTGCTAACACAATAGAGTTGTGTTCTGATTAGGAGGCCGGTTCCTGATGAATTTGCTAACACAATAGAGTTGTGTTCTGATTAGGAGGCGGAAGGCATTTTGTCCTGTTCACTGAGCTCACTGTTAATCAAATCAAATTTGCCAAATGCACCGAATACAACAAGTGTGGACTTTACCGTGAAATGCTTTCTTACAAGCCTTTAACCAACAGTGCAGTTCAAGAAGAAGAAACTATTTACCAATTAGACTAATGTAATCTCTGTCTCTGTGCGGGTGTGAAGCGCCCTGACAGCCCAGCCGTGATCTTTTCAGTGCAGGTCTCTGGTGTATTCAAACAAAGGTCATGGCTCTATTCACACAGAGTCCATCACTGACAGATGGGTTTTTATATCAATGTCTCCGGAGTGTATTGGGTGTCTGCATTGTTTGCTCTTGGGGTGTGTGTGTGTGTGTGTGTGTGTGTGTGTGTGTGTGTGTGTGTGTGTCAATATGTGGCATGCGTGTGTGTGTTTTGTATGTGTGTGAATTCGTTTTGCCACAGTGCCTGCGTGTGTTGGTGTGTGTGTTTTACGATCATGTGCCTATGAGTAGCTAGCTTAAGTTCAAAGGAAACAGCAGCTGGCTTTTAAAGTGAAGGTCTTAATTAAGCTGCTGCACGGTTGCTAGGGGCAGATTTGCACTGAAATGGAGAATTTAACCGCGGGCAGTATCAGTGTTATGGTAATTCACATCTGGAGTAGGGAACGTGGGAAAGCCAGAACAACCACAGTCAACGTTCACTGTTCCAGTTATCTGACTCTTGTTCCGTCTTCAGGGTCCCTTCTGATTGGTGATTCAGCCACTGACTGTTTGGATTAGGGCTGTCCCCTGACTAAAAAATGATCTTGGTTGACCGAAAGTTGTCTGTTCTTTCGACTAATCGATTGGTTGAAATTTTAATGTATTTTTCCAATGCCAAGCGTGTGCAAAGCTGTCATCAAGGCAAAGGGGGGCTACCTAGAAGAATCTGAAACAATTTTAGTTTAACACTTTTTTGGTTACTACATGATTCCATATGTGTTACTTCATAGTTTTGATGTCTTCACTATTATTCTACAATGTAGAAAATAGTAAAATAAAGAAATAACTTTATATGAGTAGGTGTGTCCAAACTTTTGACTCGTACTGTATATATTTGCGACTGCTCTACTAGTTGACCAAATGGGGTTAGCCCTAGTTTGGAGTGTGTGTAACAATGTGTTTCTGTCTGTGTCTCTGTCTAACTGTGTGTGTCTTTTTCTGTGTGTGTGTGCGTGTGCGTGTGTGTGTACATTATTGCAGTCACTCGCTGAGAACACAGTGGATGATCTCTCTCTCTGAGAACACGGTGGATGATCTCTCTCTCTCTCTCTGAGAACACAGTGGATGATCGCTCTCAGAGCACAGTGGATGATCTCTCTCTCTATCTCTGAGAGCACAGTGGATGATCTCTCTCTCTCTCTGAGAGCACAGTGGATGATCTCTCTCTCTGAGAACACAGTGGATGATCTCTGAGAGCACAGTGGATGATCTCTCTCTCTCTCTCTCTCTTTGAGAACACAGTGGATGATCTCTGTCTCTGAGAGCACAGTGGATGAGAGCACAGTGGATGATCTCTCTCTCTCTCTCTCTCTCTTTGAGAACACAGTGGATGATCTCTGTCTCTCTCTCTCTTTGAGAACACAGTGGATGATCTCTGTCTCTGAGAGCACAGTGGATGATCTCTCTCTGAGAACACAGTGGATGATCTCTCTCTCTCTCTGAGAGCACAGTGGATGATCTCTCTCTGAGAGCACAGTGGATGATCTCTCTCTCTCTGAGAGCACAGTGGACGATCTCTCTCTCTGAGAGCACAGTGGACGATCTCTCTCTCTGAGAGCACAGTGGATGATCTCTCTTTCTCGCTGAGAGCACAGTGGATGATCTCTCGCTGAGAGCACAGTGGATGATCTCTCTCTCTCTCTCTCTTTGAGAACACAGTGAATGATTTCTGTCTCTGAGAGCACAGTGGATGATCTCTTGCTCTCTCTCAGAGCACAGTGGATTATCTATTTCTCTCTCTCTGAGAGCACAGTGGATGATCTCTCTCTCTCTCTGAGAACACAGTGGATAATCTCTCTCTCTCTGAGAACACAGTGGATAATCTCTCTCTCTGAGAGCACAGTGTATGATCTCTCTCTGAGAGCACAGTGGATGATCTCTCTCTCTGAGAGCACAGTGGATGATCTCTCTCTCTGAGAGCACAGTGGATGATCTCTCTCTCTGAGAGCACAGTGGATGATCTCTCTCTCTGAGAGCACAGTGGATGATCTCTCTCTCTGAGAGCACAGTGGATGATCTCTCTCTCTCTGAGAGCACAGTGGATGATCTCTCTCTCTCTGAGAACACAGTGGATGATCTCTCTGTACTAGTGCATATTAGTACATAATGCATCAGCCGTTGTTTTTGTCCTGCTGTAGGTACAATGGAGTGGATTTGACTTCAACCACTTGCATGAACTTTATACACACACACACACACACACACACACACACACACACACACACACACACACACACACACACACACAGGATGACTCTACTACTTTAGTTACAACTAAAGTTGTAGAGTCATCCTCCCTCTGGAATGAATGGGTATACTGTACATCGTTGATGCACGATGATGTACCTATAATGCAATGTGAGACTAGTCACAAGGCCTGAGTGACCTCTTTTATAACGTCTTATTACCATCTGTTAGGATCCTGACTAAATACCAGCCGCTTGGGTCAGTGGAACATTTTAGCTACATAGAGAGACATAGCATTTTGTATTGCCTTGCAATGCGACATAAAGACACGCGTGTGCTTATAACCGGTCATAAAGCAAGTGTACCTGTTGAGAAAGGACGAGCTGTTCTGTGTACTCTTCAAGGAGCATCAATTAGATTTAGCCTCGGGAGGATTTTTTTCTTTAAGGCATGGTTGGGGGGTGGTGGGGGGGTGGTGGGGGGTCCCGGGAACATAATTATCAATCATCTGTAAAAAAAAAAAAGCCCGTCAGATATTCACAAAATCATCATTATTTCTAACCTTCATTACATCGGTACAGGATCACGTGTCTCTCTTTTATTTCTGAGTGGAAATACTCTACTCCTGTATGAATCCTGATAACGGGCTCCCGAGTGGCTCAGCGGTCTAAGGCACTGCATCTCAGTGTGAGAGGCGTCGCTACAGA